>NC_040032.1:4652773-4933393 GCF_000972845.2 Larimichthys crocea
TCACTCCTGATACAGGCACCTGTTGTTTAGAAAAAGGCAGTGTTGGGAAAAGCGGGTAATTTTGAGGCTGCCACACACATGCACATGACACTGTGGGTGGTAGATAGGAAGGGGGCTAACTGTGAATAAACAGATGCATGCTGGAAACAACAACTGACTGGTTAACAAATGGAGGAGGAGGCGGTGTGTGTGTGTGTGTGTCACTCCTGATACAGGCACCTGTTGTTTAGAAAAAGGCAGTGTTGGGAAAAGCGGGTAATTTTGAGGCTGCCACACACATGCACATGACACTGTGGGTGGTAGATAGGAAGGGGGCTAACTGTGAATAAACAGATGCATGCTGGAAACAACAACTGACTGGTTAACAAATGGAGGAGGAGGCGGTTTGTTTTGACATTTAAACGTGACAGGACAAAGACAGAGGTTTGAGACGACTCATGACAGCATCATTTTTAGGTTTTCCCACAAATTTGGGTCCGAATATGAAAACGTGATTTTTGTTTTGTGATTTCATTATTTGCAAGCTACCAGAACCACTATCTTTGGCCATCTAGCGTACTCTTGGTGGTTAAGTGATACATAATAGCAACAGTCAGTTTTCCCACATTGTCAGGAAAGTCCCACATCAAGTTACGTCCCAATCTTGTATTAGTCAACTCGAAATAAGATTCAAATCATGCGTCATTGTAGAGTGAAATGTTGCAAGGTCATGTTTTTGCAAAAGAATAGATAATTAAAATGTGGAAATGTTACAAATGGAGAAAAATAAAATCAATTTTGCAACACAAAATTCCACTTTTGCAACCTGCTATGTGCCTGACCTTTCTCTTTCTATGATGAAGAGACGTCTAAATTGATTATTTTCCAAACTGCTGCCACTCATTACTGGTAATAGTCTTGTAGTAAAATGTTGGACTTTTACAAGGGCAACATTTGGTCTGTGATCATGCCTTAACTATATGTCTGAATGTTTTCATGCTGAGATCCAAAAATAATCAAACACATCTCTGAATCAGAGTTCAGGTTGTACAGTCAGCCTCCTGCTGTGGGCGTGAAGGTCTTTAAACACTTTTAAGAAGTAATTGATTTATTGACTGATCATTTAGGACATTGCCTCACTCTGTTATTAATAAACCAATGGGCCAAATGACTAGTTACAGCAGCAACATGCATTTTAAAAGTCATAAAAACCTACATTGCTTTTGCACAAGACGCTGTGTGATTTTCTTCTTTTTCTGGTCTATCTGAGAGGCTTGCCAATTTGTGATGGTATAATAGTAATGAGTGGATGTTACACAGGCTCTAAATGTATATTGTACACATAGATACGCACACATGAGCTCAAAGAGAACTGTTTTTCTGGCAGTGGATCAGAGGATGTTGTTTAGAGACCTTATTAAACCATAATGACATCAGTAATCCATTATCACTGGTGTGCACTCGTGTCTGGTGTCTCTCTCCCTCTCTTAATGGCTTGCCCTGGAGTGAATTAAGTTCCTCAAGCTATGAATTGAGAGGAGTCCAAAAAAATGGCACAGAAATAAGAAGAAAACGTAACATTTCTTCCATCTTGAGCAGAAAATATGGCACAATACAGCTCCTGCCTACAAATCACACCGAAGAGTATGCCCGCTTGATGTATTTTTCTTCATTTTAGAGGCAGAGAAAGACAAACTGCTGATTAGATCAAGCTTTATTTTATTTCATTTTTTTTACGTCTTTTATTCGCTCCAGTGCCTCTGGTTGTGATTCATTCCCATTGATCCAGAAATCTGATTCTCCTCTTCCAGCGGGGCGAGAGACAGAGGATCCTGTGCATTCTCTCACTACCATAACAGACCAGTGGGATTCACTAATGGCTCAGACTCATGCCACACACACACACACAGAAACCGACACAGAACAACACACCCATGCACACAGAGAAAGTCACTTCATTAAGACATCAGATGCCTCACTGGGTTACTGTCTTTCTCTCACTGGACATGCCCAGAAAGATAGATAGATGAACCTGTCACCTCATTTGCCTTGCAGGGAAACCCTGCTGCAAGGTCTTTTATAACCAGGCTTCTCCATGGCACCCCAGGATCATTAATTTAACATGATGCAGGTTTAGCCTTCTGCACAGGACACTTCAGTATGAACAATATTAGAATACAATCAGCCAAGAGCAATGCTATGCTGTTGGGATGGTTCAAATAGCTCAATTTAGTTTAATACATTGGTATTTCACATTGGTATTTCAGAGACAAGCCAGTAACACACTATGCGGTATGTGAATGCATACACACAGATGTTTACATGCTGTATGGAGCCCTTTGTTTTGTAATTAGCTAGGTTTGTGTTGAACGTGCTGGTGGAAGCATTCAGAGCATGAAGCAGCATCCTCTCTGCTGTTTTGAAGCAATTGCGTGTCGGCACACACCGGAAACACCGTGTCTCTTGCAATGTATGTGGTTAGCTAGCTTCCTGTGTTACAAGGCAAAACGTCTGACTTTTCTTCCCCCTCTGAACACATTAGCATTTGTTTCCCCTTTCTGGCTAATCTGGAACATGCGATTTAGGTGTGCAAACCTGTATTAACAACGTAATGCATCAGCCATCACTGGAGATCTAAATGAAATTAGGCAGAGAGGAAGATTGGTGAAAACTACTCTAGGCAAGATTTCTAGAAATACACTATCTTCACTCAGGAAACACCAGAGTTCTTCCTGAAGTGCCTCACAGACAGCTGGACTAAAAACATATCATATCCTTTAAAAGGCTATGTTCATTCCCTCTGAAAAGAAGAATTTAGAAGAAGGATGCTGTGTACTCTCAGGTTTACTTGTTGACTGCTCTCTCAACTTGTTGGCACAGTTGGTGCACTGTCAGAAGCAGTATTATTTTAGCCAAAATCCCCAGAGATTTGTAAAAGTTATTTTCCTTAGGTCTGTAATATACACAACTACGTTTAAGTAAGTTTTGTTATCTCTGTGGCTGCTGATGCATGATGCAAAGTTACATAACACTGTAAAATAGTGTCTTCAGTGGTAAGTTTGTACTAATTTTAAAACCAGGTGTCACATACTGTTGGCAATAAGGAGGGCAGCACTGGTACTACTGGAGAAAATGGCTAAAGTCAGAAAGCAGGAACCTTTTCTGAAGTCTCTAGGACACTAAATGCTTCCTGGCACTTTACTTTAGCTGGATCTGACTTCTAGATTGAGGAGGCATTGTTCATCTGCTGAGCAAGACTGGCAAGCGAAAGCTCCAGAACAGCTGATGATCTCAAGAATGAAGTTACTTTTGCTTGAAAATGTATTCATTTTTAAAGTATTCATGTGGATATGAAAGCTTGCTTGGTCTTGCATACAATGTATGTAGCTTTAACACTGAAGCTTCCTTCAAAACAAAATGGATTCTGGGATCTTGTTTAGCTCAGCCGGTAAAGCAGCTGCCCCATGTACAAAGGCTCGGTCCTGCCCAGGGTTCGAATCCGACCTGTGGCTCTTTCCCGCATGTCATTCCCCATCTCTCGCTCCCCACATTCCTGTCACTCTTCAGCTGTCTCTATACAATAAAGCTCAAACAAGGAAAAAAAATATATCTTTAAAACAAAATGGATTCTGCACACTGACTTCATATTATACCAGCTTATTTTTAGTTGGCATGACTTTACCTTTATGGTGCTGTCTCTGGTGGTATCATATTAGCTAAATCTGATGAGCTTGTGCTCGTCATGCAGTGACATTACTCAGGTTACTCTCACGTCACTGCTTACAATCAGGTTAAATCTAAGGTTACGTTCATCATCCGATGGGCAAGTCATACGTGTGACTCATACAAATGCTCTGTCAGAACAGTGTCAACCTAATTTGGAGAGTAATGCAAAAATGACTACATCTTTCAACCTTCCCCTGTTTGAAGGTCATCAGGATGGGGTGATGAGATGATAAACTTGCTTTGTTGCTGTTTTGGATCAGAATTGTCTCTGCTGGCCACTTTGGTTTCCTTGTAAAAAAAATAATAAAAAAAAACTGGGTAAACACGCCTGAGCTCTCTCTGGAGCACCAGCCACTATGGTGCTTTCTGGAAAAAGTCAATTTCCTCTGTTGATTGTGTTGGAATGAGCTCACTTGTGTTAGAGAGTTTTATAGAGTTTTGCTTGGCATCATATAACGATAAAAACTGTTAACATTCCCGTAATAATCCTGGCTTCATTTTTCATTGTCATTAGTGTGTGAGTGCGTGTTTTAGAAAATGTCAGTAAAACTGCACATGTGCTGTGCGTGTGACTTATTTTCACAGTGTTTGGGTGTGTCTGGTTTTTCTTCTTGGTACTTTTTTCGCCGTGTGTTTTTAAATGTGGATACATGCAGTATGTAGGTTCTCTGTAACGTCCGTCTTGCTGTTCATCTTCCCTGTACCTCTGCAGAGCTTAACTACTCTGGGCTGCTTATATTTGAAAACCCCTTGCTGCTTTAATACATCCAGTCCTTTCCTGAGCTCATCTGGTCTCATTCTATCAGAATGCAGGTGGGGCCAGCTAAACCCCCAAGGGCCTGGAGGCAGCTTTGCCACTGCTCGACCAAGCAGGGCCCCAGGGAGAGACAGGGAGCCAGGAAGAAGAGGGGAGGAGAAGAATAAGAAAGGCCAAGAGAACAAAAATGTGTATGTTTTTGCGCAGAAAATGGTGCAATTGTAGGAAAGACTGCATTAATGTAGCTATAATTATTATTTCATTGGATATTTGACCACGCTAATGATAGTTCCTAGTTGATTGATTCAAATGTCAGGTAAGTTATGTGAATGTTATAAGTGTCTAATCAGTTATTAATAATAGACTTGTTGACCCATTGTAATCAGGGAGCAGAAGTGAACAGTTCTTATAGTTGTTGACAGTAGTAGATTGAAATGAATTATGAAGCCACTTTTTCACAAGAAACACATATAAGATGTATAATTAGAAAAGGTTTCTAACAGAAACTTTGTTTGTTGAAGCAATATATGGTGATATGCTCTGGAAAGGGAGTTGTGAAACCCAGAAAATAAGCACACCCAGCTTATTTCACCTTTTTGTTTTGTTTGTTTGTTTATTTCACTCATCTTTTCCAGTATGCAGATGGGTTACACTCTTTTTACCCCTTCTACATTATGGAATTTAAAAGCAGAAGTACCGCCCGGCAGTTTTTACACTCGCCTGCTGTAAAAGTGAAATTCAGTGTTTTGATGAAATATGACACAGTGCACGAACACGAAGCATGTCACTTCATCATCCTTCTCACTTTTTCACTGAAGAGAGCTGACCAAAACATCACATCTGTGAGGAACCCTCCCTCCCTTCTCGGTTCAAGTTTGGAAACTTGATAAATGATCCTCTTCTTCTGCTTTTCGTCAAGTAGTAACAGATTAAAACTCTTAAAAGCAATCTTAAAGGACCAACAGAAAAAAAAAAAAAAACAATGCTATCAGCATTTAGGTGACTCAGCAGCCACAGAAAGAAAGCCTTGACTTGGCAGTCCCACTTTATTTTGATCTAAAGTTTCAACCGTTGTCAAACATCCTCTCTCCTTTTCCTGTTTTTCCCTTTCACTCTGATGTCTAGTGAAACGGAGATGCCAGGAGAATAACCTTTTAAAAAATCAAAGAAGAGAGGAAGGAAGATGGCAGGGAGAAGGGCAGAAAGGAAGAGGAAGAGGGAGAAGTAGAGGATGAGCAGGAGAGGGTGGGATAAGATGATGAGAAGCAACATTAGAATTCATAACATATATATGAGTGAGGATGAAAAAGATGATGGAAGAGCTCGAGAAATGGAAAGAAATTACAATATGTCTTTGAACATAGTGAAGAAAGACAGATGGGAAGGATAGAAGGAGTTATAAGGATTCGAAGATTAAGAAAAGATGGATATATACTTTAGGCGTGTGGAGCTCTGAGGGACCAAGAGTCGGCTGGGATGGAGATGAGGGGTTGAGGGAGGAGACAGGAAGGTGAAATGAAGACTGGAACATAATGGGAGTTGACAGGTAATGAAAAAAACGAGTGGGTGTGCAGCAGAAGGGGTGGTGAAGCACGGAGAAGGAGGGATGTGGCAGGAAGGTCAAGGTTGCGGGAAGGTCAGATGGGGATTTAATGAGAGGAACGAAGGATGGGGTGATCGAGAAGCAGGGTCATGAGGGGGTTAAGAGAGGGGAGCGAGAAAGGGAGGTCAGAGGATGAGGTAGTGGAGGAAAGGATCTAAGTAGGGTTAATTGTACCTGCAAGTAACACGTGACATTAACTTGCTCTGGCTGTTAGCGAGGTTGACTTTAGTGTGTCGAGACAAACTTAATCAAACTTAAGACAGACTTTAATTTTCTGGATCAAACTAGATATTGGATCATCTTAATGTTAGTACGTAAACCTCGCCACACAAGTGTGATGTTAATGAAATAAAAGCGACTGTACTTTTTACCTAGGCCTCAAATACACTGAAAATCTGAATAAACTCAAAGAAATAAGGCAACCAGCTTCTTCTTGCATGCTGAGAAGTGCGCTATTAAGTTAATGATATTAATGTACTAATAAGCTAGGCTTACAAAACTGTTTCTCACAACTTGATTTTATGCAATGATTGAACCATCAGTTGGACATTAAGTTGCACGTGCATTATATATTGTAACGGAGCACAGCTAGATTATACGATTAGAAAGGATCAAGACTCATTGACGAGCTGGAGCAAGAGATTGGCTCGGTTTGTTGCAGTAACTGACATTTTTACATCATATACTGATAAGTGATATTTTTTTTAGGTCCCATCAACCTAATTCTTTATCATGCCAAAAAATAGAATTTGTTGTTTTTTGAAGTGAAATGGATAAGAGGCCTACGGGACAAATGTCAGTTCATTTTGTCGTGTTGTAAGTTGTGTTGTTTGCTTGACTGACTTTCCAGTTTGTTATCAAACTCCGCTCTACTGGTTGCAAACGAAACTCAGGCTTTCAAAAGTCCCTGCAGAAACCAGTGTTTTACATTTCATACAGTTGCATCTGTTTTTCTTGACAGTCTGTTATTTTAGCGCTGTTATGTCACACGTCATATATGTGTGCCCGCTGTGAGGGAGGACAAACACAAACTGAACAACAAGCAAAAAGGGCAAAACAAACCCCAAAGAGACCAAAATATTTTTCATCCAAACAGCTGGCTTTTTCTAGTACAGCGATCATGTGCTAATCAATGGCTTGTTTACTTCCTCAAATTGTGACTCAGACTCAAAATACTCAACTCTGTCTTGGACCGATGCCTTCAAACAACCAACAAAACCACAGGCCTCAGTTACCCAGTGTTTCTCCAGCCCTCCTCCAGACTCCTGCTGCATCCATCATCCATGCACAAAGCACAAATTTAAACACTTCTAAAGACCTGTAAATATTCCGAACAAGACTTGGAAATAAATGGTCTCGTTTAGAGCTATGAAAGGTGATAATTTAACATGCAGTGACATCTCTCGATGAGTGAGTGTAGAGTACAGTCACTGGGCAATACAGTGTACCAGTGGGGCACTATTCACAGCTGTTATTGCTGCTAATTTTAGGGATTACATCAGCAGCACTAAGATGATAATGTTGTTGAACTCTCCCTCTCTATATTGCACTCTGCTGCTTCCCCCTCCTTCCTCCTTCCCTCACTACTCCTCCTCTTCTCCCTGTCCCTTATCCTCCTGTCATCTTTCCTCCCTGCCATTTCCCCCTGTCTAACCTTCATCCTCCCTGTCTTTGAGCCTCTGCTTGACGATATTCGACGCATTTCTGTGAAATACGCAGACATACAGAAACATGGAAGGCACACACATTTATCATATTCATATTAATATAGTCTCAGACTTTGATCTGTGTTCCTTGCTCTTTTGTCACTCGTTTCTCTTAAATTGTGATTAGAAATGGTCTTTAGAAAAAGTTTTAATATCCAGTCAAGGCCTTCTCTAATTTCCAGAATTCCTCCTTGGTTCATGAATAGCCTGTTTGAGATGAGGATGCCTGCAAGACTCCAATCAGGAGATCAAAAACATTACTAATGTATGGGTGCTGTGTGCCAAAAAGAAAACACAATGTATATCCTGGAGTAAAACAAAGCCTGTCCTCTTGCTCTCTCACCTCTCTTTCACCTTGTGAAATACTGACAGCCCTTTCCCTTCCTCCCACCCCGCCCCCCTTTCCATCATTTTGTCTTCCTCTGACTCACTCCTGTCTCTTGTATTCACTTTCGATACGTCTTCCTCTGTGTTAATTCTTACTGTTTATGACGACCATCTCATTTTTATTTAGCGTGCTTCTATTTAACATTTTATTCCCTGAAGTCTGCGTCACAATAGACACCACTTATGAAGTTTTTTGGGAAACAGCCACAGTCGAGGATCAGAACATAGCTGATTTGTTCCCAGTTGGCTCAGAGTGTGATTCCAGTGTTCACCTTTGCAGTTGGTTGTTCGCTGCCTGTTTTATGTTTTTCTCCATCTCTTCTGCTCTTATATCCGTCTCTCTCTGTGGGGAACAGTCGGAAAGGGAAGGGCTGATTTAAATAGCAGGAATTCCTGTCTTGTCCTTAAGGCACACGCACACACACACACACACACGCACGCACGCACGCACACACATATGACCAGATGGCTGCAGTCAGCTCGTTCACATAGCCACGTCTTTGTGTGGTTTGCATGAACATACGTCTCTGTATGTTTTTGCATGAGCAGAACTTGCTGCTCATCGTGTACTCGTCTACTGTACACAGGAAACCATCAGATTACATCTGGCTTTGAACAGAGGTACTTTCATATTCACTAACAGGGACTTAACCATCTTCTCCCTGCTGTGAAGTGATTGTAATACTTACTGACGACAAGCAGTCGTGTAGTTTTTAAACATTTTTGGTAAGACTTTTAATAATGATCGACTATGGTGAGGCAAAGAAGGAATTAAAATCCTTGTTGAAAGAAATCCTACTGCTTCTACACACAGATGGGTACGATTCAGATGCTTTTTCACCCACTTTAAAATTTTGCTTCATTAAAATTTCACTGGTCATCAGCTTCTCAAATGGCTGTGTTTTGCTGGTTTTATTCATCTTCTATAATTGCAAGATCTTTGGCTTTTGAACTTTTGGGCAGACAAAATATTTTGTTTATTGATGGATTTACCAATTTATCGCCAGACCTATCAATTTGAATAATAAATTTGTAGCTGCAAGGATGATGGTGCAAAAAGATGCGTGTGCACTATATCTCCCCTCATTAGTTGTGTTGCAAAGGAGGCACATTGTCTCTGTGACTTTTGGCTGTCCATGGAAATTACTATACAGCCACCTAACACAGTTATATAGTGCTTTAACAACTCAGCACTTCTCTGTGCGTTTGTGTGTGTGTGTGTGTGCGTTTGTGTGTGTGTGTGTGTGTGTGTGTGTGTGTGTGTGTGTGTGTGTGTGTGTGCGTGCGCGTGTGCATGCACATCTCTGGGTTACAGAGCTACAGGGGCTTTAGTCAGCTGACTCTTTTTAATTAGCCTGGCAGAACTGATTAGCTGTGAGCAGTAGTCTCTCGCACACACACACACACACATGCACACACGTACATACAGAACGCATTTAGCCACTTTGTGCAAGCACGTGGGGGTAATGTGTGCGGTGTCCCAGGAGGGCAATTGTCCCAGCAGCACCAGGCCGAGTGACAAAAGAGAGACAGGACCCCCCCCTCAGAAATTACTGAGCCACGTCACGCGTCAGTGAGCAATACACACGAGACGCGCACAGGATGCTGTGTGTATGTCTAGTCAGTGTAAACCGTCTGATGTGTGCGAGCCTGTCTGTCTGACAGCTTGCCATTAGACAGGTCACATTTCCTGTCTGTTTGACGCCTGCCCGTCTGAGTTTGTCATGTTTTCCGAAAAATATAAGTTCTACACACACTAAGTGTTTGTCTAGTTTCGTTATTTTCGCTTGCTCTTTTTTCCTCTCTTTTCTCCCAACTTATTATTTGTGACTCTCACCCCTTTTCTTTCAGTCTTGTCTTCAGTCACCTGACTTTAGCTGGCACATGCTCACAAACAGCCACAATCGCAGACAGACTGTTCCAGGAAGTGTTTCCTGTGTGACGTGTGTCCTGCTCTGTGATCTGCAGACAGATTTCACATCGCAGTAAACGGTCCTCTGTGGCACTTTATGCAGATGAATGTGTGTTTTGACTTTTTCAGTTTGGACTGAAAATGAGGGTAGTAGCAGAGGACCAGACGCTTGAGTCCTCTGAACTTAACTGTATTGAAACCATGTCATGGTGCTGCTGAAACTTACTACCCAGAAGTCTGTTCATAATACTTAGTATTTCTTGTGACAGTTCAGACTTTAATTCCCCTAAATCCACCTCTCTTTGTTAGTGTCACACTTAATCTATTTGTCTATTTTAGTTCGATTTTGGCCTTGTCGGAGGTAACTCATTCTGAGTTATTTTCTTTCACATATCCACCACATAGCCACATCTTTAACCTATCTCATGAAACACTTTAAAATTCTGTTGACTTGACTGAAGCTCATCAGTGTGCAGCAGAGATTCAGGGGGCTCGAAGCTCTTTAAAATAGGATGGCTTGAATGATTAATGTGTTTAATGAATTATTGATAAAGAAAAGCTAAAAACATTCACTGGTACTGTATATGTTTTGTAACTATATTTAAACCAAACCCTTGATTAGGTTGATTGTCCAACACTGGACTTCTACACAGCTTCTTCCTGCAGAAACTTAGAAAAGTCGTTCTGTTCTATTTCTTCAAATATCACACTGTGTGTGTGTGTGTGTGTGTGTGTGTGTGTGTGTGTGTGTGTGTGTCTGTGTGTGTGTCTGTGTGTGTGTGTGTGTGTCTGTGCGTATTTATTAGGGCTGGGGCTTTACAGCAAGGCAAGGATGATGTAGTGCGTGCACACAGTAATGCGATAGGGAAAAGACTGCAGTTAAACACACACACACACACACACACACACACACAGTCTGAACACAAATATGAGCCATCATTAAACACTTAATTTCCCGCCTTTTTTTCTTTCTAATATATATATATATATAGATAGATATATATATATATATATATATATATAGATATATATATAATATATATATATAATATATTATATATATATATATCTATCCATCTATTTCCATCTTTCCCTCTCCGTCTCTCTTGTGTACATAACACTCCTCTGAAGGCAGGGCTCCATGTGCTTGCATATGATTGGCTGCGGAGTAAAAAGATGATGTCATTGTTAGTCGGGAGGTGCGTATCGTTTCACATATACACACACACACACACACACACACACGCAGACAGAGGAGAGAGAGAATTGAGGGTAGGGATCCTGGTTCGTAGCAGCAAGCAGAAGGAGAACGAAAATGGGAGCATGAAATGAGGGAGATGGGTAGATGGACAGCTGATAAAAATGAAGAGAGATCTTCAAAGGGAAAAAGAGACAACGGTCGACACCAGAACAGATATTGGGGAATAAAGGAAACTGCTAATTTGATGCAAGAAGGATAAATGTAGAAATTGCCAGAAAAAAAGGGGGGATTTTAAGCCACAGGGAGGGAGAAAGGAGGATGGAGAGGTGGAGGGGGGGGGTATACTGAACGAGAGGGAGGGAGAGGGTGAGAAAGATCCTCCCTCTCTGTGAAGCGTCTGGTAATAAGAGCTCCCATCTCTCCTCTGCTGGAGGAGAATCAGCCGTCCAAACAAGCAGACAGCTCCTATTGTCTCTGCTTTCAATTCATCCCCTCCTCACTCTCATCTTTTTCTCTACGCCACACACAGAACAGAAGAGAACAGGAAGTGAGAAGGAAAGGAAGACACCAATGCTCGGCACCGAAAATAAAACATTTCATTATTTAAATAATTAAAATCTTTACAGGAGACTTATTTTTTTTAAGGGTTTTAACTCATTCCCATGTGTGCAACTTAAACTCTTTCACCTCTTTGGGGATTGAAGCAGAACATGCAGCTGCTACATTAAACCAGTAAATAATTCAATGTTATACAGTAGTCATTGTGAAAGTTTATGGACAGTATAAAAAAGGAACTTTAACCGATGAAGTTGTACAGTGTAACTCCCTTTGAGGGTACACTTTCTGTACAGTAATGTGTTTTGTTATATGTAACTTACGTTTTCGATCTATGTTTCTGAGGTCGTGATATTTACTTTCAAAGAATAGAAATTGAACGTAAATATTTGTAGCCTCTTTGTGTCCTTTTTAATAATTAATGTAAAATGAAAAGAGCTGTGATTCTCACTAACCTTAGCAACTGATTCATTGATTTGGTAAAAAACTTTTGGTTGTCAAGGTGATACTTTTCAAGATGTAGTCATGACCGTTGTTGCTCTGAGATGATTTAAAACTTTCACTTTTCAACCACAGTTTGCTTTTCACCTAAGACGGTTAGAGGCAGTTTGCTTTCAAATCTCCACATCGGTGCTTGCGGCAGTTAGGCAGTTTGGTTTGGGAGATTTCAAGCTGAAAGAAACCCCAGTTTGATGTACTTCTTTGTCAGTCCAACTTTCTTTAAGTGGGATAAATCACACTCGGTAATTATTGGTAGTTACTGTCAAACCAGGTCTGCTCCTCATAGTTTACAACTCCACACTTTTCAGCCTAATACCTTTATTACCTCAATGTTTTCCTGAGCGATTTACTGTATTAGAGTGATTTATCTGGAATTGTAATGTGCCTTTGGTTGTACGTCAAATCCTGTCTGCTATGCCGCAAATCCTCCAGACGTGGGGCTTTTTGAAAAGGAAAACCCATTATCCATTATCGGCTTGTGCTATTGTGTCGTGTGTTCACATACGCCAAAATACAGCCAGCGTCTCTCTTTGTATCTGATAGGGGCTCAGTGATTTATGCCCCCTACCCCCTCTTCTTTTTTTGTGTAATTTATGCTCACAAAGGGGAGGGGGTTGCCTCAATACACTCAGCTTTATGTTACCAGACGATCAATAAAGATGCTCCCTCTCTTTCCTCTCTATCTCTGTCTTTCCCATTCTCACTCTCTGTCCATCTCTCCCTCTCCCATCCACATCTGCTCAGCAGCCAATCCATCTAATGCAGTTTCCCCCTGCTTGCTCTCGCTTCATCCTCACCACCTCCCATCCCGTCTCTCTCTCTCCCTCTTTCTCTCTCTCTCTCTCGCTGCACAGGTGATGTCATTCTTTTTCAGCTGGATTCTCCTCCCTTCTCCCTCCTCCCTCACTCTCACTCTCTCCTCCGCTTCCCATTAGCGGCTGGCTCTCCACAGCACAGCATCCTATCCACGGTAGAATCTCTCCGAGGGTGGGAGGGGGAGGAGAAATGCCGGCGTGAGGTGTGAGCGCTAACCAGGGAAGAGAGCTTGAAACTGGGGATAAAGGAGTTGGATCACTGGCCCCTGCTATGGAGCTGCACCCCTAAGAGCATGCATGCACCGCTGGAGCTCTGTAGAGAGATAAAGAGTTGCAAAGAGACAGAGAAAGGAGTTTGACAGACATTGACAGTGAATGAAGAGGAGAGGAGAGCTGCAGGCAAAGGATCCAGGCTTTTGGGTGGCGAGAGGGGACTGTTTGGATGACTCTAAACCAGGCAAGACGTTTCTTCCCAGGGGGCTGCAGATGCACAGACAAGCCCCTCTTTTCATCCAGCGCTGGCTCATCTATTGAGAAGAGGAACCTCCGCTTCTTTAAAGTGGATCTAGAAGAAGACAAAAAAGACATTTAACTTTTAACAGAAAAATCTGGATGTTAAGTTGGATGGCTTTATCTTTGACCATGCATCCTTCCCCTCTGGGATTAGTTTTAAATATTCTGCAGATTTCTAATGCTGGTTTATTTGGAGTGTTTTAAGCTTCTCTGTTGCAGTTCCTTTGAATGCTTTAGTACAAGAGAGAAAAGCATGACATATAAATGGATCTGCTTTGACTAGAGGGAAGTCTCCCTCTACAGCGACATCTGACAGTCATCTGGCCAATCTTTTACCTTTTACTGCCAGATCAACACTGAGGATTTTTCTGGACAATTCCCTTCTTGCAGCAAAAACATCGGCGTCAGCCCTTACCCTCCTCTTTTACTTATTTATTTATTTATTTCTTCATCTCTTGGTGAACGGGGGGAAACTTCCCCTCACTGGCACCCTCCCTTCTGTGGAAATGGCTTTCCTGGTCCGTTGCTATGCCAACTGCTTGCAGCCGTGGTCCTCCAAAGTAAGCGATGTCGTAATCCCTTTTCTGGCCGTTGCCTCTGGCTTAGGATGATGCCGCCTCTGTGTGTGTGTGTGTGTGTGTCTGTGCTTTACTGAGAAAAGGAGATAGGGTGGGGAAAATTAGCCTAATTGATATGCATATGACGAATATGCATTGTGTCCGTTTAAAAGCTCATTCATGCTTTGCTCTTTTCCTCTCAAATTTGAACATTTGAGTCCTGAAAAATACTGATATGCACAGTAGCTGGTACCAGAGCAGAGCCCTTCCCCATCCATTTACTGTATTGGGGGGAATTAGAAAACTGCACATAGACACACAGACATACTTTTAATTGTTTGCATTGTATAATTTTTATTCATCTGAGAGGGTAAACTTAATATGATAGTCTACATGTCAAAGCATTGCACTGAGCTTTGATGTAATGATGACATTTTTTTTGTTTGTTTTCTTTGCACTGATAATTTGCTGAAAATAATCATTCCAAAAATAACCTTTGAAAGTTTTAAATATTTTTTACTTTCGCTGACAGCATAGTTTTTGGAGGAGAGTCAGTATGTATTTTTTGAAATTGATAATAGTAGTAATTTGAATGTTCCCAATGCCATTTGAGACTAATGATGGTAATTAATAATCACTGACACAAAACCATAGTGAAATAATTGGTATTGTCATCTTTGCAAAAACTCTGCAGACAAAGCGCTGCTGTAACCATGACGACCAATGATCTTACTACTTCGTTATATCTGTCCGCAAATACATGTAATCCATCTGATCAGTCTAATCTGGCTCTTGGCTCCAGGTAGTCAACAATAGACTGGTAACATTGTAGCCGTGTGTATAATTAACGGTTCGATGTCCTACTTTTAGTTGCTCAGAATAATCAGCCAAAGTTAGCCAAGCCCCTGGTGAACTTCTAGATGATACAAGGAAAGCAACCACAGTGCATGGAACGTGACTTGTGTCTTTTATGGATTCTCATTTTGTTGTTTCATGCACAAAGGAAAGAGGTGAAAGATAGAATGAATGAGCTACATACCAGGACCCCTCTGCTGTACGGCTCATTGGTTGTCCGAGCAGAATGAGTGTCGGATAGATCCCTACGTGTCTGTCTCTTTGGGAGCTCCTGTCTGGGTGCTGAAAGCCTCAGAGATGTTTGTCTTCATTATGTGTGTGTGTGTGTGTGTGTGTGTGTGTGCGCGCGCTCATGTTCACATGCTGTCAGTACGATAAGTTATAATTAGGTCCCTGGAGATGAAAGGGGATAAAGTGTTCAGTCTAAGATAACACATTAAATCTGCACCACACGCAGCTGCACAACTTAAACATCTTATTACTTGTCTTTATTGCTTTCCATCTTGTGTTTGATTTAGATTATTCATAGATCTCTCGTTGCTTGGAAGGGGTCTAATGTCACTGCTGCTTAATGAAAACCATGTTAATGCAATTCTAAACTTAAAAAAAAATAAATTCTTTTTGTTATTTTACTTAATGATTGCTCATCAGTGGTGGCATACATGTTTTAACTGTAGTTATGATACATCCATTTTCTTATCTTAGGTGACTTTGTATATGACCCTTTTGACTAGAGCATGACTGGCATCGGAACTATTTTTTATAAATATACAGTCAAAAAAATGTACAGTTTCCTAAAGCACAGGCTGATGTCTTCATTTAGGTTGCTTGGTTAGAAAAGTTTTGAACCATGGTTTGGAATTTTTGTGTGACGAGCCGTTGAGCAAATCAATTTAACGACTAATCATTTCAACTCTTGCTTGCTATGTGATGAAGACACAGTTTCTAAATGACTTATGTTTGGAATTTTCGCACTGACTTTATCAGTCAACCTCTGTTTACAACTGATCACCACAACCGTCCATTGTCTGCGAGTCAGCGCCTCATTTGTCTCTTGTCTGCTTCTCAAATCTCAAGGCTATCAATCATCTATTGATCGTGCCTAAACTGTGTTTTTGTTAAAGGAAATGATCTGGTCATTAATGTTGTTTACAACAAAAAAGTAAAGAGCAACTTTTTAGACAAATTTTGCAGGCATTTCACTTGAAGTGTTGTATCTGTATGTTATTACCGGCCCATCTATGCTGCATGAGTCTATCTCATTTATTCTCGGTCTACAGCCATCCAGCTCGCACTGTTTGAAGTCCACGGTTAATTGGTCGGCGTCTGTGATGAGCCCACCTGTTGCAAAGGTTAATTAAGTTTCCCTTTTCCTCCCATTAGGTAACATGTGCTCTGTCTGGAGATACAGTAGCAATAAAAAAAATAAAAAAAAAACACTGCAGTGGGGTTTGAGGGATAGGAGGTGAAGTAGAAGATGAAGTGTGAGGTTGGTCTGGAAAGGGATTTTAATTCCCTGAAAAGGTTCTGTGAATTCATCCTGAGATCTCAAGGAAGGAGGAACAAGGGAAAGAAGAAAGATGAAGAGCTGTGCTGGAGCGTGATTTGAAATTTGAAGGATGAGAAAGACTGCAAAAGAGAGAAACGAAAGAAAGAGACAGAAAAATGCATTAGTGAGTAAGAGCAAGCCTCTAAAGCAGTGATTTCTATTCCACGGGAGTTTTTTTCTTTTTTTCTTTGCAGTTTTATCATTGACTGCCTTCTCAGAATGGCAGCCAATTATTTTCTCAAGCTGTGGGTCTCTTTTGATAGTTTTGGCTGGCCTGCACTGGCTTGGATTGGTGATATTCTTTGCTGAAGTGGTCTTTGATTTATCTGGAATGATGCATAAGCCAATACAGTGCCGGGGCGGGCCATGGCAGCCTTGCATTTAATGCATTTCCAACCAGTCAGACGCTTAATTAGTCTATATGAAATTTTGATCTGGAAAACTAAACCAGTCTACTTACTACTAGTGAGCAGGTCATTGTTTGATTCATTTGACTCACTTAGTTTCATGTCTCTTCAGGGAACCTCCAGCTGCCAACAGGCTTTTACAGTCTTTTCTGAAGCCTTGTTTACAACAGACCTGGAGAAGAACCCTCTAGGTTGAACTCCTGTGGAAAGCAAAGACTTTATTTTGCAGTTTAGGCACTTTAGTTGGTTACCACTGTTCTAAGCTGCAGCTCTTACTGTGTAGCATGTCAGACTCGCTTGCTCTAATTTCTAACGTCAGAGGATTGTTATTGAAATATTGACTGTGTGGCTGGAAATTTGGCATCAGATGACAGACAGCAAAATGTAGGCCAGTGGAGCTGCTCGATGGGCCTTTTTTTCATGACACACCGAACAGTTATGAGGCCTAGATTTATTTACATCTTTAATAAACAACACAGAATTTTCAAAGAGAGGACTGCTTGGACAAGAATAGCGTCCTCTTAAGAGTCAGCAGTCAGTTTCTGCGTTTAGAAGGCTTTCATCATCTTGCTTACATTTTATTGTTTTATTGTGTTGTGTTTATGAGTCAACTGTCTCTTTAAATCACATCCTGCTCATCTCGGTGGAACACAACCTCAGTCTACGTCCTCCCACTGCTGCAAGACTTGTCAAAATGTTCTGCTGCCTGAACTCTATGACCCTCTCCACTGCCAACTAGGACCTGCTCTCTCTCTGGAGATTTTTGAGCTTCCGCTCTTTTGTGCCTCTCCCATATTTTCTCACTTTCTTTTTTAGCTTTGCGTCTCTCTCCCTTCTGTTTTTAGCGGAGACGTCCTACTCTCTTCCTCTTTCCCCTTTCCTTCCTTTCTCTTCTGTTTTTAGTGAGGGACACTTCTTCTCTCCACCTTCTCTCTTCTTCTCCCTCACCCTCTCTCGTCCCCCATCTATTATTTAAGCATCAAAAATGAGGCCTGTTGTTGTTGTTGTTGTTGTTGCTGTTGCTGTATTCTAACTCATCTGCTGCTTCCTGTTTTATAAATCACACCAACTCCTTCTAAAACCATCTGCATCCTCTCGTGTTCAACCTTTTGCTCTCTGTTTCTGCCCCAAATACCACCCATTACTTATCACCCTTCCAGATGCCTTGTATTTCCTTTTCACTCTACTCTCTGTAGTTTATCCGGAGTGTGGTTTAACATTTAAAACTTGACATGATGGTGGCACCATATGGGAGTGTCCCACACTTCTCTTCAAGCAGTAATGTCTACTTGACCAATTTTCCACCCAGATACAGGCAAAGAAGTGAAATTGAATATTAAGACTTGTAGAAAGAATGTATGGACAATGACTTAATGAACGTAGCAGGTATCCATTGGCTGTTTTAAAGAAACTGCAGGTTCTTTTTTTCTCATTTCTGCTTAATTGAAATATTTAATTCAGAAATGTCTTTTTATAAAATAAATTAACAGAAAATGCTGTCTCTCTCAGAAGAGAGAAAAGTTTTCCCACCATCAATCATTTCTAATCAGATAAGCTTTTGCTTGAGCAAACAGGAAGTCCCATGCTTCGCTGATAGGAGGACTTGAATTGAAAATATTTGTAATCACCCCCTCTGGGCTGCAGGACTCCCTGGCAGAGTGCAGCGGGTCCAGACTCAGGTTGACCCAGGCTGCTGCCTTTGCTTCCCTCAGCAATCAATGGGCCTTACTGAACATTGGCATAATCAGTATGGGTGGACCCATGCCGCATTGAATAGTAACGGGGCTATGGGGGAGTTTCAGTAGGATGGCGGATTCAGTGCCATGGCAGGAAGGGTAAGGAAAGACCCTGGCATATCCTAACCCCTCTAGACCTGCAGCATTCATGATGGAAACATGAACCAAAATGCACCTACAAGAAATCAGGAAAACACAAGATGAAAACAGTTTAGTTAATGGTTGGTCTAACGAGTCATTTCATCGGGTATAAATTAGATTTGAATGAGGAAAGAAATGAGAAACATCATCAAAAACTACTTTACTGATCTACTGTTCAGTGTCATCATACTTCTGCTTAAACAGTTATATGCTCTATTTGATTTGATATTTGAAGCTACACTTACTGGCCTACCATTCATCGTACGATCAGATCAGATAGATAGCTACATTAAGCTGCTGAACCTCTATTGAGTGGAATAAGGAGATTAATTATTCTTCAGTACAGTCTATTGACCCTGTTTTTCAGTGCTGTGGCTTCATGCCCAGACAGCGTTATGAGTCTGATTAGGAAGTGAGCGCCTCAAGGCTTTACACTTTTTTTCCCCAGAAGGTACATAGTCAAATGACACTCTGAGTAACGCCTCATATAATTGCCAAACTGATTTCAATTCGAAAATTAAATATTGTGATTGTTGCAGTTTAAACTGTAGAAGCAATTGGTAAAAGTTATATAAGTGGTTTAGTGTAGTCCTAATGATTAGAGAGACGATTTCCAAGTTTGATCCATTCTGTCTGGTACCTGTAAGTCAGTAAAACAGTGCCAATCGAGCCATTACACTTGTAGAAGTTCATTAATTTGAGGAAGCTATAAACGTGTCCAAAATAGATTTTAAATTTACTGACTGTGTTCTGTAATCAATAAAAAAAACCTGACAAAATCTGAAACATTTCAATGTTGCTTCTAAACTTGGGAGACCAGTGGGGAAACATATGTTACTCTCACTATTTGAGAGAAACAATAGCTTTCAAAGCAGAGTTTCTGGATGTCTGTGGTTCCATATAATAGCTATTGCAGACCAAGACAAGACCCGAAACATCCAAAATAGCTATTGTAACACAGAAGGTGACATTTGAGAACTCGTGAGGGCCAGTGTGGTAATGGTAATTGCACCCTGTGTCATCAAGAATTTTACAAACAATTCATATATCTTAGAGATATCTTAGTTTTTTTTTTGAGGCTCAGATTTGCTGTGCTACAAGGGAATGAAGCAGTAAAACAACAAAACACATTTTCAGCATCTTGATAATGTTTGCTTTATTAAAAAATGCTGCGTTCAACAGGTTGTAGTAACCTGTCGATCATAAAATGCACTTTGTACTCTAATCGTCTGCATCATCAGATCAGTGGATGAAAACTGCAGGCACCATTAAAAGAGTATTAGATAGTTGCACCGTGGCTCCCCAGGTACCTGAATATGTTGACTGATCCATTTTTGTGCACTCAGACGGTGACCTTTGCCAGGTGATGTAATGCCACAGCCTCTTCCCGTTGGCCTTAACCGATTTATTGTGACCCTGAGCCCACAGGCAGGCTGATTGACAGATTGACACAACTCACACAGGGTGTCAAGGTAATGTGGCCTTTGAGCCCGAAGATGTGTGGTGTGGTAGGGGGCCGTCCAGATAAGAGCATGAGGAAAGGGAGAGTAAAAAAGGAGGGGGAGAGAGAGAGATAATCTGAGCGAGAGGCAACAATAGATAGAGGGCTTTTAGCATGCCGGGGGAGGTCTAGGATATCATATGCACACAGGAAGTAGGGGTGATATGGATCGATATGGGTTGCATTAGGCCAGACCATGCCCAAACTCACCTCCCATAAGTCATGAATTACTATTCAATCCCTCTAAACAAAAACACACATTGTTGAAAAGTGTTTCTTCCTCTCTTGCATGAACAATAAACACAACATTCCACAAAGCACCATAAATAAATATCATCGTTTTCAGAAATTACTGAGGTAACTGTTCTTTCGTACTGTGCACCATGTTGGAGTGTACTGCTAAGTGCTCTATTTAAGTCATTTGGGCATGTGAATGTGTCAGCTATTCATTGCATTTTAGACTGAATAAGCAGGGAGCAGCAGAGGATTTCATTCAAGGACGCTACAACTGAAGACATAAATGTAGTTATAAACCCTTTATTTATACAAGAACACTTGACTAAGCACATTGGCTGTTTTTTCCAACAGCCTGCTACATTTACAACACAGTTTTACTCCTAAGATCTGCATGTGCACATTCACTGGTCATTGCTAGCAGTCATTTGTTTACTTTTTTGCCCACAGCTAATCTGGGATATGATCAGGTGACAATAAATGGCCAGTCACCTATATAAAATGCACGTCATCAAATGTTACGATCGCACACTGTAAAAAAGAATGATCTTAATTTATAATTTGTTTTAAGTTGGGGAACTATTTAAACTTAAATTAAAGCTTTAAAGCTTAAATTGTTGCGTTTGTCAAACGAAGAAACTTATATCTGAGTTCCTTAAAATAAAGAAATAGTTAGGGTGACAAAGGTGAAGCTGACAAATTACTCCCATCAACTTTATGTTTTAAGTTTAATCAACAAGTTTTTTTTGTTTTTTTTTTGTGATACCAACACAGATATTTCAAGTTGTACAAACTCCTAAATCCTAGTTGAGACGGCATAAAATGACCAGTAAAACCAACAAACTTGGAATGATCTCTTGAGCTGTACAAACAGAACAATAAAAGTTGTTTAAACTAAGCATGTTGTACGATTAACTTAGCTGCAGACAAAGGTGACCATTCTCAGCTGATAATATAGCTCGCTTACCTAGTAGTTTACCACACTTCATCTTTTCACGTTGAACAAAGACAAAACTCTGTTTGATTGATGAATTGTTACAGTGACTTGAAAGAGCAAGTCTTGCATCCTGTATGTTTTAATTGTAATTACTGTCCATTAGCTATGATAGGCTGAAATTTTCAAGTGAAAATCGCACTCAGCACAAGCTGGTCAACATTGCTGGGCTAAATGGACTAAAGTAAGGCCGCTCATGTGGAGACGCACTCCAGCCTTTTGCATGTGCACACACACATAGTCGCTGTCTGTACTGTCTGACCCCTGTCCTTGCTAGTGTCTCATTCTCATGTGCACTTTAACACCCACAATGCTCACACAGGTCTACATCCTCACAATGGTCACAGCATAATACCCACATGCATAAAATACATGTGCACAGACACATAAATTACTCCCACTCATATATGCAGACTCCACCTACCAGAGCTCAGTCATGAGCTGCTACCCCCACTCGCACACACAAACACACACACATCATAGTGCTGATATTTCAACCACCCTTAGTCCCCACCTCCCCCAATTTCCTATGCTCCCATTATCTCACTTTTATTGATCCACATCCCCTCTTCTGCCTTGCACTGCCAGAGAGCCTCCACTGGATAATTTTCAAGGGCATTTATAAACACAAGATGGGATGGTTGCGTGATTGCTCTGTGAGTGTTTGTGAATTTGTGAGAAAGAGAGAGAGAAAAACAAAGAGAGAGAGGGAGAGCGTGAAGGGGAAGCAGACAGTTTGTGGTATGCCTGTATGTAAACAACTGTGATCAGGCAAGAGGAAGGTCAGTTTTGCAGCGCTAATAAATTAATCTTTTTATTTTATTTTTATGTTTGATCAATCAACCGCTACAGCAAGCAATACTCTGTCTCTTAGGGGCCATTTGCACATTCCCACAATAACATGTGCCGTTTGGTTCAGTGATGAAGAAAAGCAATTCTTTCTTTTCTTTAGTTTTGAATTGAAGTTGGAGGGTTTTCCCCCTTCTGCTTTCAACTGTTATTAGAACCACATTTCAGCTTTCACATTTTCACACTGAATATTCATCGACACAATAAACTCATTTTTGCTCATCATTCATCACTTATTTTGTCGTGTTGAGACATTCTGACAGCAACATGGAACATTCACACAAAAATCAGCCAAATAATTGTAACCATATAATAAAAACCACAATGGAAAAAATTTCAACCATAGCACCAGGTCGGCTCATGTCTAGCCATTCGCCTAAGACTTATTTTGTTGTCGAGATGAGTTTTTGTCAGGTAAAATCATGAAATATCTGATAAACGCTGGCAGTCAGGATCAGGGTTAGGTCGGCAGGCAAACAAAGTTAATTTCCTGGCCTTGCTTGGTACTGAAATTGTAGTCATCTCTGTCTGGGCTGAGGTGAGCTGGCCAAACGTGCGGAACAGGATCCAACATTAACAAAAACACAGCAGGAGAACCAAAAGGGTGGAGCTGCCCCTCCACCTGGCCCCTGGGTCAACCCGTAGGGGTGCCAGGGACGCTCAGCGTGTCTGTGTTTGTATGTGTGAAGTAGTGCTGGTTGGGCTAGAGGGCAGGAAGCATCTGTTAACAGAGGGGAGCCAGGAGGTACTAAGGTGTGTGTGCAAGTGTGTGTGTGTGTGTGTGTAGTTGAAGCCAAGTGTTTAGCCTTCCCTCCCATATCCGGCAGACCTGGCTGTAGCCCACCTTCCTTAGGGGCCCAGACAGAGACGCCTTGTACTTTCCTGTAACACAAACACATACAACAAAGCAAATTGATAGTGAACACGATCATGTTCGCTCTGTTAGAAACCCTGCATACACTGCATATTTACACCAGTGACTTCTTCACATATCTTCTCAGCCAGTACTGTAGAGGTGGGTGCTATCACATCAATTAACATTAAATCAACCCCATCAAAATCAATAGATCCTTTATCATAGCGCCATTTTGTATTCATACTGCTCTCCCGCAGTGGGAAGATAAAAGAGGGGTTGCACAATATAGATGGGGTGGGAGAGAAAAAAGCAGATGAATGAGGGAGAAAGGACATGGTTGGGAAATAAAAATTACAGAAAGTAAATCTCCTTTTTATTTTTGCCTACCTGGAGGCAAAGATGGATGAGTTGCCAGTGTATCATCAGAATCCAATGACCATCAGAAAATATTCTACTTTTTCAATGGTGGCTGGATAGACAGTGCTGATGGTCTTAAATCCTGAAGCAATAAACCTAAAACATGGTTTCAAGCAGGTTTAATTCGCTCTCTCCCTCCCCTTTTTGTTTTACCCTGAAAATTTGCTCACCCAGGTGTTAAAGCAAATAGAGGAGGAGGGCAGATGGCCCGCGACAGGTTGAATATTCCTTTCAAAAACATCTACCGCTACTTGGCAGCAACTAATGTCTGCTGCCTGCTGCCGCACACACGCACAAACAAACAAACACTCTCTCTCTAGATACTGACTGGAAGGAATTTCCACTAAAGCCCGGCTGTAATACCTCAAGTCCTCCAGAGGAGAATACTTGACTCTGCAGGGGTGCCGACCCATGCTAATTACCTTCTTCACTGTGGAAAAGCCGCCAGAAAATTGAATGAGTGGTAAAGACTGTGTGGGAAGAATGAGCATACAGCCAATTTAGAGCCATTACTCCACAAGAAAATCCAGACTGGTGTAGCTCAGCTGTTATTGCTTTAACAAGTCAGGTATTTCGCTTCCATAGTTCATGTTAAGTTCCTTGTGAAATCAGTTACATGGTTTGTCTAATATCTATTAAGCTACAGCAAGGAGTCTTGTACTTGTGACTCGGGTCAGAATCTGAATCATTTATCTGGTGACTACTCGACAGTGCTTTTGATTTTAGCACCAGACAGATAGAAGAAAAAGAAAAAAAACTCCAAACATATGCAGACACACTGTCTTTCACTCTACGCTTCCATTTCTATTTACTTACTTTGCTTATCCTTCCTTCCTTTTCTTTCTGTGTGTGTCCATTGCTGCAACTCTCTCCTTCATCACTCTCAGACAACTGGGGCAAAAGTCACAGGCCTTTGGCAGAGTTGGTGACAGTGCCATTCAGCATCCCGTCTGTCACAATGCTGGCACAACAAAATGTGGAGACTGCCAACTAATGGCTGTTTATCCACTATAGTAGCTTGCCAACCACTTTCTATCCAGGCTAAAAAACTTGCCAACCAATGATTGTTGAACCCTGCAACTCTCAAACCAATGCCTGCCAAATAACAGGATGCAGTTTTTTCATAACAGCGATTAAAATGTGTTTCAGAGAGCTTTCTAGCCAATATGTTGCTATGCAGAATCCCCACCTTATGTTGGGAAAAAGTTCTTCTTTCAAGCTGCCACACTTTCAGGTTCCAACCATTGGTGTCTCATCTTCTCTTCCAAAGCATTTCTGAGCATATGTCGCTGAGAAAAAATACTGTGTGTTTATTGCAACATTATTGTTTAAATTTTTGTCACTATTGTCCAGCTTAAGTTTTCAGTTGCTGCACAAACTTGTGTCGTATTAGATTATATTGGCGCTATTTCCTCAGACGGTGTCTATTATTTCCTTTTTATACTGAGATGAGTGACATGCTGTATACTGCTGTTAAAACGTAGTCTGTGACTCCAGATTTTGATTTTGTGTTGCACCTCGATAAAGAGACCGCGATATTCTGACTTAGCCCTCGTGTCAATCACAACCCAAAACTCTGGGTCATATATTTCCTATAATGCAATCTGATCCTCCTCCTCCTCCTGCTTAAATGCCTTGGAACAAAAATTAGTTTTTAAGTCTCAAGCTGAAATTGAGATGACCCTGATGGCATCACTATGACATAATCAGGGTTTCAGCTTCTTCCAGAGTCATGGACATTTTCCAATCTCCCAAGAAGACATTTTTCAACTGAAAGTCATGTCTAAAATCAGTCTGAAAACAGAGGAGTGTCCGTTTAGTATTAAAGAATGTTTGCAAAGAAAACCGAGCCGCCACATTAACTTCTGACTCGGCAGACTGCGCGCACTCTTCTCAATGCACAATCGAGTGTTTTTTTAAATTTTTTTGTGGGAAGTATTTATTCAGTTATCTGAGGGTTTAATCTTCATCTGCGCTCCAGTGGAATAGATAAATAAATCATGTAAAAACGGCAGCAGCAACGCACACATTTTATTTTGGTCGAGATGTTCAGGAGCCGCCTTTTTAGAAAGTAGGGCTGGCAGGAGATGGGAGGTAGTGTCACCGTGAGGAGCACACAAAAGTGTGTTTGTGTGTGTGTGTGAGAGAGGGACAGAAAGAATCCATGTGTGCCTGTGTTCTTGTTTGTTTGTATGCACATGTAGTCTCCTCTGCGTGTGATTATTTGAGTCCTCATATGGTGTTAACCCTCTGTTAACTCCACCCGCCATCCCCACCTCTCTTTTCCTCCCTCCTTCACTTTCTCTGTGGCATGTGTGCCTTTGCAGTTGTCGCCTCCAATTCCAACTTCAATTCATTACATCTCCCCTTTTCCCAGCTCTCTCGCTCTCTCTCTCTCTCTCTCTCTCTCTCTCTCTCTCTCTCTCTCTCTTTCTCTCTCTCTTTCTCTCTCCCCCTCTCTCTCCCTCTCTGAGATATGGTCTGGACTTCAGTCTGGAGTGAGGTAGAATTGGATTCTGAAGAGAATATTTGAGGCTTTATATCTTCATCTATTCACTCCCTTTCACTTCATCCTCATTCCAACTTCTCACTGTCAGCCCTATCTCTATTATACCCTCTTCTCCACTCTCTACTACCTTTGCCCCCACGGCCCCCTCCCAGCTCAATCCACTCTCAATCCTATGCTGCACTCTACCTCTCTCACCTTCTCCTCTTACACTCTTTCTTTTGGACTCACCCTCTCTGTCTCGCTCTCACTCAGTCATATTCTCCATCTATTTTCTCCCCATCTCCATCCGTCTCCCTGCACTGTATCTTAATCCAACTGTCTGTGGACTTGCCAGTAATAGAGTGGATAGTAGCTCTGTTTTGAGCCTATTCAATAAGCTCAGTGTACGCTTTACTGAATGGAGCTCATAGAGGCGGGCAGTTGACATGTAGTATGTTTCAACTGTGTGTGCTGGCATCATTTTGTGCTGTGTGTTTCTTTTTGTATGTGTTGTTGGAGGCATTCCTTTGTTCATGCATGTGTATGTGCATGTATTTTACATTTCTGTTGCTCATGAATGTGTGTGTTTCCCGACACTGTCACCCTCTTACAACATTAGACCACGCTAAGAGGGAGTCTCAATTGATCAAAGCTTTCTGCAGCACTATGGGGCTAAATCTGGAGCTTCAAAATGTGTGTGTGTGTGTGTGTGTGTGTGTGTCTCGTTCCAGACAGCAGAGCCAATGTTCTCACCTGGCCAGTCTGATGAGCCTGCTTGCAGTCTTTTCACTCCTTTTTGCTGCCTTTGATGCAGAATTGCATGTGGAAGCAGAAATGGGACTTTGATCCACTAGGGAGAAAACGCAAGAATGGAGAATATGTACCAAAAAATAGACAGAAAGAGGTAACAGAAAGTAACACAGTTGGAGAGACAGCGAAACTGAAGAGCGGAGGCTGTAATAAGGTAGTGAATCTTTGGATATATAGAGAGAGATGGCAGTGTTAATAACAAAGACAATCAAAGCAAAGAAGTGAGATGGGCCGGAAAGAGACAAGAATGACTCAGAGAGCAGAGATATGAATTTAGACATCAAGTTCAGTGTCACATGAAAGGAAAGACCTCATTTGTGTTGCGAGATGATGGCTCGATTGTGTCATTGTGCAGAGGTGAACGGCAGCTGTCTGTCGTGTGGTTTCTGGTGTAACTACTCGCTCTGAACTAGCTCAACATGTGGTGACAGCTGTTATGATCGAAGATGAAGATGTTTACAGCTCATGTTTAAAGACTTTCTGGTTATAATGTTATAAATCCAAAGTGGGAGGGCCTTTTACGGAATTAACCTTCTAATTAACACCAATTAAAGTTGCCAAAAAAGTCTGGCTCTCAAGATGGTCATATATTGATGATGGTGATCTAGAATACAGTGCTTATTTTATGTTGCAATGTTTGTGACCCACTTTACCTATGATTTAACAGATGGATACCTAAAATATATTGAAAAAAAAACCCCTATGCAAGCACCTGCAACTATTTTCAGTATTTAAAAAGTGATACAAGTGTGAACATCTTGCATACGATGGTTGTGCTGCTTGGCTTGCTCCAGTCAAGTCATGTCAAGGCAGTTTGTCACTGCTGACATCTACAGGCCGGCCATGTTCATGTCAAATACCCCTCCAGTGACCTCACTCTCCTTTACCGTGGCTGTATTTACTCAGCTGCGGGGTTATGAGTAGTATATAGCTGCTACTTTCAGCAAAGAGAGTTCTAAAACGGGACTTAATTGTTGTTATTCCTGAAACCTCCACAGTATGTGTGCATTTTGAGTCTGCAGAACTAAGCTGGTGATGTAATCTTTCTTCTGAGGGGCATTTAATGATATTTGAATAAACGTTAGTGACCGCTATCATAATCCTATATGTTTATAATTAGAGATTATTGGGTATTAATTACTTATTGGGAATTATTTGTTTGTGTGTTTTTGGTCAGTTGTTTAAGTATAACCAGGAAACATGACAAAGGAAGATCTTGGTGGTTTATCTCTTGCAAAAGCACCAGCATCTATTTATATTCATAAACAAAGGGACTCATGAATAATACATTGATTTCTGCCACCTTATTTCCATCGTACATTATTTACGTCTGCATATACCATAATTTTTTCCAGTGATTACAGCAAACAAAAAAAATCCTCTCTGAGGATGCTTTATTATACTTTGGAGACCCCAAACAATACCTCTTTCTCAATGATTCTGTCATTTTGTTTTCTCTATGCAAACACAAAATCATGTCTTTAAATATTCATTGAGCTTTGTTTGTGTCATTGTTTTTTTAACCCATTTTAATTATCATCCTCATCAGGATTCATTAGCCTCATCATATTTTCTTTAATTACTTAGCTAAGCCATTTGTCCCCTTTATTATTCATCCTAATGTATTGTTCTCGCGTTTGCTTCCGTTCTTCTTTGTCTCATTCTGTGCGTCGATTTATATGTCTTCGCCTTGCTCCATTTCTTTCTTCACTGTCTGTCAATGTCTATAGTCTCAGGTATGACCTGCCATTTAGTCATTAAATCCTAACTGCGTCCTAACAAAGGCCTCAACATTATTGGGTCATAAAATTATTAAAACATAATTCAAGGTGAAGTAGCAGCATTATTTTAAAACTGATCAGATTCAGTTTTATCACACCCTTCTTCTGTCTATGTGTTTTAATGGCTTGACCCCTTCTGGAACCCTTAACCAGCCAATTCCAGGGTATTATTCGAAACAGACCAGACCTCATCCGTTAATGTCTTCAAGGTTTCCCAAAGCATCTCTCTACACATTGACCTACAATGTAGCAAAGATTATCCCAACACTAAATTGCCTTTGGGAAAGCCAGTCTCTTGTCTGTGTAGCCAAATGGCCAGTCTGGGCTTTATGGCCCATTTTATCACTGAGGAAATAGGGGGAACTGAGCACTCAGGCCCATAGCTAGTTAATCTTATTGTTAAAATTGGATGCAATAAGTGAAACAGTTGGGTTTTATTGAAGAAGGAAAAAGAAGACATCACCCTGATATGTTTTTGGTTTGTTTAGCTTTCAGGCCCACAGAAAGACAAATGTAATCATAAAGTTAGCTAAGAGAAATGCAGAGTGGCTATTTGTATGTCAATTTTCTTTCTCAGTGATTGATTGATGCGTGGAGGGAAGGATCTTTATTTGGGTTGTAAACTGCCATGTAAAAATCCACAAATGAGAAATCATGAATTATGTCATTTTATTAAAGTAGCTTGTACTCCAACCACAAAGTCTTTGGGTGGTTTTATTAGTAGTAAATGATCAAACAGCTATACACACATTAAAACATACAGCTACATCAGAAAATTCCTTTCTGTTGAGCTCCCGTCATGACATAATGCTGAGCCCAACCAGTTGTTCTCTTTGTTCATGACATTAGCCAATTATTCATTTATAAGCTGCCACAAGCTTCAGGTCTTCTTCCTTCCAGGTTTTCATACTCTTTGACTGCTGAATCTTTCTTAAATTGCATCTTTCATCACCCCTCTTATGATAGATGATAAGGTTGATTTCCCTGGAGTTAATCAGACTGTGTGACTGGTGATGTGAAAGCTTGGTTTGTTTGACTGCGAAATAACATTTAAAGCCAGCTCAATCCTCCTATGATTGTGCCCGCTCGTTGAAATGATAGAATTGTACAGCAGAAGGAACCTTGCACATTTATATTTAATCTCTTAACTCTCATCCTTAATGCATGAGGAGAATGGGAGACCCCTTAAACACCCCACCCCCCACCAGTAGGCCCACTGGGAGAGGGAAAGAGGAGGATTAGAGTAGGATTAAGTCTGTGGTGTGAATAGGAGCCACAAGACCGCCACAATTATTCACTTCCCCCTTCACTCCCTAACTGCACCCCGCCTTTCAATCCTTTCCTCATTCATACACTCAGACAAACACATGAACCCCTTCTGCCTGTTCTTTGACTTATTTCATTCCCTGGCATCCTTCCTATGAGGAACTTTGTCTCTCACATGTAACCCTGATTGTATCTCTTAAGTCTTTTTCATAAATCCAACAAAACAGGCATGAGCTGAATAAATTGCCCAATTAGATCATAACCAGGACTTCCTAACAAAGCCACATGCAGAGAGTTGCTTGTCGTAAAGCTAGAAGGCCAAGTAGAGTCAGGTCAATTTTATCTGCCTGTATTGTTTAAACACACATTTTTTGGATTTGACAAGGTGTTGGAAAAAAGATGAAAATATAATTTGGAAAAATAGTGCTTGAGGTAATTACTCAGTACTCTAAACAGTTATTCCTGTCCATTGCTTGCAATGCTCCACAGACTGTCACTGAACGAGGATGTGACAACTGGTGGCACACTGTATTAACAGACTGTCAACCTGTATCTTCCTAAAGTCTCAGCTGATTGCATGACAACAGGTTATGGCAAAATAGTCTGGTACCTAACACCCAGTAAAATTGTTTTAGTGCTTTGGTTTTTGCATGGATTAGACAGAGTAAATATAACTATTAATGTGTGAGCTTCGGAGGTGCTTGCAGGTGGATTTTGTTACCTTTGGATAGAGTTATTCTAACCATTTTCACCTGTTTCCAACCTTTTGCTCTGTAAAAGTGAAAGGTGAAATTGATAGATTTTGCATCAGTGGATTCATTTTCCCTCCTGCCCACAGTGGTCATTAAGGCTTCAACAGCAAGATACGTTTTAAAATCCATCAGCGATGCAGCCTGTGGGACAACAGAAAACATTTTTCTTCCATTTTTAACTCACCACGGTTGTGTCTCTCTTTGCTCCCCTTCAGGCAAGGTGCTGTTTCCATTAATGTGCGGTCATATCTGAGTGAAGCGTAAAAGTCTGAATGACAAAAAGCCAATACTTGAACAGGTAGATGAAGCCAGCAAGGTTATAAATAATATGTCTGAAAAAGGCTTCAGTTTATCTTCCAAAATGCCAATATGTTTTGGATACCTTGTTCCCTTTACAATAAATACAAAATATCAGTATTAGCATCAACCACAACAAAATACAGCCTACGTCAGGCTGTAATGGTGGGTTAGTTTAATGGCACCTTAACCCTCACCTCCCTATAACCAAGTCTAGAGTTTTAACTTACTATGAAACACCATCCATAACGCCAAACTAAAGTCTTGAAGAACTGAGGATACTTTTAGCCAAAATGTCAAACTCGCAGTGAATTTTTATCCTTTTCTGTAACTTTCCCCTGAGTCCTGATCGCCTCAGCAGTTTGACACATTAACTTCTATGTCCATGAATGTGGATTTGGGTGATATAAATTGATGCAGGGGCTTATAACCGCTCCATCACACAAAAAATCAATAAGCATTTACCGGTAATGAAATTAACAATCACTCTTTGTCCCCTCGCTCACTTTTTCTGTCTTTTCTTATTCACACACAAATGCAACCATCTAGTAGTAAAGAGCGTTGGTCAACAGCAAGTATCTGGGATGAGAGTAGAGAATTCTACTTGTGTAGTATGTATGTGATTTAGTCAATAACATCAACAGTCAGGGATTAGGTGTTATCTGTGGTTCAATAAGTGAAACACACAATGCATTACAACACCTTACCTAATGGGGAATGGATTTCACTTAAATACTCCTTCAGTCACTCGAACACTAATGTCAGAGACCTGTGAGTGAGTATATGTGTGTGAATGCTATAGTAGAACACTTTGAAATGGAAAAAATAGATACTTTTTACCCTGATATCTTAAATAAAAATAAGTAGGGACATGAGAGAAACACAGAGAGACCAAGAATTTATTAATAATAAAGTGGTACACTATGTTAATATAGAGTTGTGTGATGAAGGCATGAGACACATTAATGTAACTAAACTTTACTTTTACAATGGATTACATGGATGGATTGCAGATTTTGGGTGTATGTGAGTCGGATATTTCACTGTGTAATTACTCAAAAAATAAATCCACAGTGCATGGATTACTGCTCTTATTAATAATACTGATTTCCTTTAGGCTTCAGGGTGGGGTCCATACAGAAACAAACAAATAATCAGTGCATCAATAACAAGTCAATCACTGAATTGCTTTTCCTTTGACCAAAGTGTATAGCTCTTCATAGTACTTCTTATAGGCTTGAGTCAATTTTTTCATTTCTTGTTCAGGGAAAGAGGGAGCCATGTACAAATCTACTGACTACCGACTGTGTGAAGAACATGCAATGAACGTAAAATAATAGGCAAACTTAACACATTATATACATAATGCATACATTTGACACTCACAAAATGTCTGACAGTAAATGCACTATATTGAAAGTGACTGTTTTTACAATCACAAAAGTAAGGTAAAGAGAATTAAAATTAGGATGCATATTTATCGTCCATTTTCACTTACTGTTTAGTGACTTGTTTCAAATCACAGAAGCCTTGGACTTGAGGACTTGGCATGTTTTAAAAGGTTAGTTTTGGGTCTATGGATATCTAGTCATAAGTGATTTAGGTCACACCTTCATGTCCTTCATGTTGTGTAAACCCATTGTACATGAATTCATTAAACTGAGTGATCTCCTTTAATATGCCACACATTAAGAACAAGCCAACGAGCTTCTTAAACTCCACCCCTCGGTACTGTTTCCCTGTGGTCTTGGGAAAGAGGGGGAAGGGTTAAGTGCTGATGGGGTCGTACAGTACAGCAGGCCTATTAGTAGAGAGTACTGAGGGGGCAGCACCCCCAGACTCAATGTCTTTAATATTACATGTTGGCACTGCGGTTACTTTCAGCCTCAGCCAGCTTCCAAGCTTCACTTTGGCTTGGTGGAGCTTTGCATGTATAACTGTTGGCATGAGCTTTTCAGTGACTGTTTATGTGTGTGTTTGGACGGCCAACGTTGCCTGATGTGGAGATGGAGGAGGTGTGCTGTAGGTTTGCCATTTGTCGCAGGAGGACTTCTTCTCTCACACTGCCTCGATCCAAACTGGTAAGACTTGAGAATCAGAGGGTTGGCTTTCTTCTAGAGCAGAGAGGACCTAGTACATCTGTCCACCTGCCCAAGAAATATAGATGAAACCTAGCTGCCTCTTTAACCAGTCTCTTAGAAACTGTCTGCAGTGGCAACCTTTGTCAAACTACCTCCTCTAAGTATCCTGTAATCTTCATCTAATGTAAAAACATCTAAATATTAGAGTGCAAAACCACTCCAACCTTATGTTGGTAAATTTTGGGTAAGCAATGTCGATGAATTCAGAGTAAAGGAGTAAAACTTGGACTTGACCTTTGGTTGAGCTGCTTGTAAACACTGGATGAAGCTCGTGTCTCACTTTGTTGACTGACTGGTTAGACATGGAGTATGCATCAAGCTTTTGCATTCACCATTGAGTCTACCAGAAGGTAGTGTCTTTGGGTATTCTTTTGTATGTGCCAAATGTCTCTCTGTTGGTGTAACTCTGAATTCTCTCACCGAGCAGTGAATTAATTAATGGTTGAAATCGGTCTTTAAAGTTAGACACTATAGAGTATCACACCAGGGCATGCAGATATGTTCACTCACACATAAACTGTTTATTTACTGTCAGTTGGTGCAGTGCTTCACTTTGATCTTAATGTCATTTGAAGACTTGTAAAGAGGATGCACAGATATCGCTTCACAGTGCTCTGCTCAAACATTTAAACTCGCTCTGACTCTCACGCTTTTTCAATACCTAACAAACCAGACATAAGGTAGCCTCATTGTTGAACCTGGACTTTGAAATTAGCTAAATCTTGTAGGCTCAGTCTGTTGGTGTGTGCATTATTCTAGGTTTAATCATTAGTTTAAAGGTTACATATTGATCTGGTGACCTGTTTGTCACCAGATCTATGTCTCTTTGGTAGTTTTTGTCATTGACAGTGACATTGACGTGTTGTCCTCTTGCACAGCTGAAACTACATACAGAGAATATATGAAATGGATTTTAATAAATCAGTTGGCCTAGCTGACAACTTTGTCTCATTCTGAAACTGAGGGCTTAGGTTTGAGCGTTCATGTGCATGTTTGTCTGTTCAGTGTGTATGCATAGCACATAACATCTAAGCTGTCTGCACAAAAGAAAGCCAGCCATGCCATCCTAATAAGACAGCCATGGCCAGAATTTACAGTTTTGTAGTTTTATTAAGGTCACTCCAAAAATATAAAACCAGCCTCCCACCTCCAACCCTCCTCTATCAGAAATGATATCAACCTCCAGCCTTGGATCATAATTTATAGTCGTCTGAAGTGTCTTCAGTTCCATCTTCTTCGTGTTAATTATCTTGGAGTGTAACATGTCAAACAGTGCCAAACCACTTTGGCTTTCAAGCTGATGAAACAGCCCTGTGTGTGTGTGTGTGTGTGTGTGTGTGTGTGTGTGTGTGTGTGTGTGTGTGTGTGTGTGTGTGTGTGTGTGTGTGTGTACGAGTGTGTGTGTGTGTGTTTGCAGGCTCAAATGTTTGCCTCTGCTGAACTCATATCCTCTTCACGTTTTCTCTCCCAATGTCTCCACCACTTCCTGTCTGTCTGAGCAGCTTCCTGCTGACCTCAATAAGATGCACCTAACAGACCACGCCCACCAGCAGGTGATGCACATGGCTCCCAGCCAATCAGGATGCAGCATCGCCAGCGACTCTGGAAGTAGCAGCTTATCAGATATTTACCAGGTTGGTACCTCATTGCTTGTAACATTTTTATCTCACTAGATTTTTTTCTTTTTAATGCTTTTTTTTTTTTTTTGGAATGACATGCTCTTTTTTTTCCATACATTTGGAGTTTAATACCAGTGGTGTACAACATTAAAATCCTGACACATTGATGTTTTCCAGAAGCTCCAGTTCTATGAAACCTCAAATGTTCTGCCAAAGACATTTTCCCCTTTACTTTGCCATATTCTTTTCACCTCTGTTAGATATTTTAAGGTGACATTTTGATATAAGAAGTTCATTGTTCAACATTGGTACTATCTAAAATATAGAGAATATAGAGAATTGTAATGCTTCATCAGTTTGCTACCTTCAATTTAAGTCTTTTTGAATATTTTGTTGCTCTTACTGTCAAAGAAATATTTTGAAAAATGAAAAATGTTTTTCTCTTCCTTGCCACCATGTTTACATTACACACAAAAAATAATGAAGCCTGTCAAATATCGGCGACAAACCCCTGTCTCTTCCACCACCACACTGCGACAACATCTGCTCTGTGGCAAAAGTGTTTTACTGATGGTGGATTCTCCCCAGCTTGATTTGCTCCAATTCTGTCTGTCTACCTGTAGCATATCTATCAACCCTCTACCCTCCCTCTTTATAATCCTTGGTATCTCGCTAATTATTGTGCATCTGTGGTACATCCTGTTGATCCGTCTCCCTCCGTACTTCCTGCTGTGGACGAAAGGTCACATTCAGGAAATGAATCTAACCTTTAAAGCTCTGTCTATACCTGTACCACAGGTATATATTAACATTAGATAGCTCAGTTCTAATGCTCAACTCAGAATGATGATTATTGATCAGTGATTAGTATTCCTTTGGTCTGCTTCCACAGCTAGTATGCAGTGAAGAGTGCTGGTGAAATTTAGATTCTAACATCCTGTTACGGTGGTCATGTCAGACATAATGTTCAATTTATATTTCCCTAAAGAAGAATATAAGGAATAATTGAGCATGGGACTTAATCTCACTATTGGAGATTATTTACCTTAGGAAGCATCCCATTTCCTCAGTTTTTTGGCATTACATCTATAGATATAGTACATGTCTTCTGAAATAAGGCAAACACGTTCATTTATTGGAAGCCCTGGAAACATAAGACCTTTGAACTTGTTGATTGTGTTCTTTTAAACAAGTATTCCATTTTATTTGACCCTTGCGGTCCTCAGCGAATGTTGCTTTTAATATCTGTACCAGAGGACGCTTATTCTGCATATTGTTTTTTAATTGCAGTGAGCCAGCTAAATGCACAAAGTGGGAAAGGTCTTTGTATTTTACTCTCTCCTCTTGTATCAGCCTTACCTTTACGTGACATTTTTGAGCATTCAGTAGCTCAGTGTGCCTTGGAATTAAATGCCTCTCTTGAGGGTAGGGTATTTAAATGGCTGTGAATCAATAATCCATAAAAGAGTACATGACAAGGCTGTCGTCTCATCATTTTAATACCTCACATCTCCTAATCTCCCCTCTTTACACAAGAAGCCATAATAAATCCAGAACCTTTTAGTCTCAGCTCTTCACGACCTACATGCTTTATTCTTCATACATGTTTGTGTGTATAGGTTGGGAGTGTTTCCATTCGACACCAGCTTGTTAGCGGTCATCAGCTGAACTGGTGAGGTACATTAGCTACAAACTAATGAGCTAGTTACAAGTTAATGAGCTGGTATGATCAATGGGCACAGCTTGCCACAAAACTAATGAGGAGGTCGCAGTGAGGAATGTTAACAATGCTAATAGTGCCAGGATATAGATTTTATTTTACTCCCATTTTAGCAAGTCAAGAGCGAAAAATACCAACCACAAGTCAAGTGCAAGTACTTTATTCCCCAGCGACCTTGCAAAGCTAATTTGGAGGCCCTCGGTCTCTATTCAAAGTGTATCTTATTATCTGATTATGTTGCACTTCTAACATGGATTCTGCTTCACACTTTCAACAAAGAAAATCCAAATTATAAGATAGAGAAAGTATTATTAGACAGACTGAGACATTGGGAAGTCTGCTGTCAGGGTTGCACTAGTTACCTCAAACATAAGAGCGCAAGAATTATGGAATCCATCAGTCATTGTCAGAAGAATAAACAGACTAAAATGATTTCATGTATTTTAACCTCTTTATCTGCCACAACCTGTCCTTTCTGCTCAGCCTGTCTGTGAAGCGTTTGCAGATTGATGTAAGTCAGGTCAACCTGGGTCAGACGTTTTAACACCAGAGACCTGATCTCTTCATCCTGAGATTAGAATATTAATCACACAGATCTGATCCCATCAGCTTGTCACCGACCCGGCTCTGTGTTTGTTTACAGCTGTCTCAAAGCGCTGACCCTCCAGTCAGCTGTGGTCCTCGGCTGTCAGTGCAACAGACTGTTTTTGTTATTGGTATCTCCCACTCGTTCTCTTTTTTTCCCTTCATTTTACACCGTCTCCTCAACTTTTCAACCTTTTTCTGCCTTCTCCTGTTGGCTCATATTTCACCCTTGTGCCCTTTCCCTTCTTTACATCCCTCTCCTGTCAGTCACCCTCTATTCTTCTGTTATTCTCAACAATTCTTTTCTTTGCCTTTCCCCCTTGTCTTTCATCTCTATTGGCTCTACCGGCTATATCCTGAATTTCTGCTTGCCTCTTTCTTTTCTGTCACTGCTATTCTGACACAGCATGAAATGTGGGCAGATCCTCATGTCCCTCATCTCTAGGAAATGTGCTCCTGGCTCAAACTCCTTCTGAGACGGGGGGACTTACACAAAAGGGCACATCCTGCATTCAGAATGAACTAGGCCTCTCAAAAGCACTGAAAGTTATGTCAGTGACAGAGTGTGAGAAGAAAAGCTAGAGGTTATTGTCTCAGGATTGCTCTGTTCTTTCCACATACCTTAATGTCTCTGTTTTGTAACAAAGTTTAAACAGATGGCCCATTTTCTGTAAGAATTGAATAGGCTGCATAGCAGCATCTATCTGACATTATGAAGATTCCTCTCTTGTTGGGAACTATAAAAAGTACAACTGCATTTTCAGCCTTTGTCTTGTTCTGAACATTGTTTCCTGAGGAATACATGAGACGAATGTCCTCCAAAAATCAATAAATAGAGGTGAGGCAAAATTAAAAGCACTGCAGAACAACATGCAGGGGATGCTGTTGTTGGGCTGTTTGGTTTGAGTGTCTTAATAAATATGGAGCATCTGTCTCATTTATTATTTTAGTCAAAAAAAATAAAATCAGGTATTTACATTTCATTTAGTTTTTTTTCTATTCTTATACAGTATATTAGGTCAAATTAAATGTATCTGGTGCAGAAGAGGGCAGAGCTGAGCAGCTGGTGTGTTTTTTAAAGTCCTCTAAATAGCTTGTCCAACCTAATTTATGAAAACAAGAGTGGACCTGTGGCTGAACTCAGGATGGACTGTTAGCTTAATCCCCTTGCCTCAGAGAAACCTATAAAATCCTTTGGCCAGGTACCAAATCTCCTAGAACCTAAGAGCTCGATCGTAGTATTAGTTAGGGAGTCCATCTTGGTGTCCCACAAGCTGCAAAAGCTAATATCGCAATTAGGTTTTCTACTCTTCTAAATCATTGGCTGGCAAAATGTAGGTATATAAGTGCTAAGGTAATACCCCTGAAACTTTTAGACTTACTCTTTATTCCATGATCACCCCTGAATATGGTTATGCATAGAAAACAAAATAAACTAAAATAAAAGAAGTGGACAGCAACTTAACTAATACCAGATGTAACAAATGAGAAAACAAGCACAAATGCCCAATAGTTACTTCAACTTTTTTTTTTTAACAAACATTTTGATTTTCTTGTGTTGAATAATTTACCAATTCTTGGATTGATCCTGTGGTATCGTTGAATTGATAACAGCTAGAAGTTAAGACAGACTCGCGTTGTGCAATACAGTAGTAGTCTTAAAAACATAGTCGCACAAACAATTCTTCTTTGAAACCACACCAAAATGTAGACATAGTAGTTCTGTCCACCCAGCTAATCAAGAATAAAAATAAAAAGAACTTAATTAAAAAACCATGCTCATTTTTTCTAGAGGGTTTCCTTTTCTTTAAAGGCCTACCTGTTAGAGGTAACAGATGGCCTGCAGTGCTGCAGGTACCATCAGGGAGCTCCTCTTTTCACCTCTCGGTTGACGGTTCAATTCCCAGCTGACCTGAAAAGCCCCTGTGCCCCTTTAGAACCATACTCTGCCAACCATCTGTCTGCCCCACACAGGGGAAATATGGTGGAAAATGAATTATTACTGCTGGATTTAAATATTTGGCTGCTGGCCTGCTGGTTTTCTAGTTTGGGACATGGTGTCGGGGTGTTAGCTCAGGGTCGCAGGTACAGCTGCTCATTCCAAGGTTATTCTTTATGGGTTGTGTGGATAGGTGGAAAGTGAAAATGGAATCGAGCTGTAAAATTGTGGTATTTGATATAGCCTGGTGATTTTGATGACTTAAAATAGCTTTTGCACAACTTTGAGTAAAACTAGTTGTTGCCCTGCTTGGTCCTTACATTGATTACTATGTATCAGTGTCTTGTATTAATACTGAATGCCCTTAAACCTCATTTTAGTTTGATTTGAAATAGTCATGCCACAGTATGGTGCAGCCTGAATACCACTTCAGTAAACTGGTGCACTATTTCAAGGCCTGCAAACCATCTTGTGATGATACACATCACTGCTCCATTATTAATTTCTAGGTCACATTATTATTCAAGCTTCAGATAGACCTTTTTGAGTCAAGCAACTAAAACCCTGTCTACATGTATTGGGTGTCCTGAAAATCCATAAAAGATTTGTTTTTTTAAATTTTTGTTTCATAAAAAGTTGATTTTTGTTTCTTTTTCTGGAGTTAAGTTACTATCTTAACTACCGGTATCTCAATTTCTAAGACTTCTTCTTTCCCCCCTACTATTACCAACCACTGTGCTGCCTTCTCTGCTGTCTTTGCTCCAGGCCACAGAGAGTGAGCTGGGAGATGTGGACCTGTCTGGACTTCCAGAGGCTGCAGTGGACAGCGAGGAAGAGGAGGAGGAAGATGAGGACCTGGAGAGAGCTTCAGACACTCTTCTGGGTCGGGACTTAGTCAGGGAGTGTCTGGAAAAAGACCCAGCCGATCGCAATGATGACGACATTGGTCAGTCTAACTCAACACTGCTTTTCTAGCTTTAAGTTAATTTTAAATGGTATCCAGCATTATAAAATTGCTTTGAAAGGTCATTCATTCTTGCTTGTCTATAGTCAGCCACTGAATAGTGCACTTCATCTCAATAAAAATGCTGAAGGAGGAGCCCTCAAAGACACCATCTATCATTCAGTAAGCACAGGGGAGATACACAAATGCCCCTCTCACAAAAAGACCCCTTGCAGTGGTCTCTAAACACCAGTGCTCTTCCAGTGTGTATTTTTAGGCAGGCAATCAGAGAGACGACCTCATTAGTGGGACTCAGTGGGGTCCTGGAGGAGAAGGTGACCACATCAGAGAGCTAGAAGGTGTTGTAAAGGCCCAGCCTGCTGTGTGCCTGCTGGGAGGCTGGCCTTCTCATGGCCTTCACCGCAGAGTGGTCACAAGAAGTTCATTCATAGTAAAGTTATGCAGTTAACAGGACGATGTGTCTAAGTTCCACCCTGAAATCTATGAATATATACATTTATATATACATTTTTATTAAGTTCACTTAAGTTCAGTTTTGACAATTGGACACCAGTGGACTAAATGTCTAAATACAGAGGATGTCACTCAGTACTGTCCTGTATACCTTGTGACTTTATCCAATATTATAGTAGTATTTATAGTAGCCATTATGGTATATTTATATTCCCAGTTAGCTTGCAGAGGTTGTAATGCCCAAATTGGGACCCAGGCAAGGGGTTATTTGGTAAATCTCAGGGGTTGTGAGATGCTTATACAAATAGGAAAGCAGAAAAAAAAACAATTTCTTCATTTCTACTTTGGAAATTTAGGTTTATTTTTTTCCAGAAGTTCTTCTGTCCATCTTAAATACTGAATAACTGTACTTTTTCTGACCGTTAAAAGGTGAACTTCTTGCAACCCATGAATATGTGCAAACTGATAAGGGGTCATATGAAGACATAGCTTAATTTTAAGGGGTCACAAGCCAAACAATTGGGAACCATCGCTTTACCCAGTCTTAAATACTTCCAACCAAACCTTGGTTTCCATTGCTGCCTGATGAATAACATTGCCAGTTTAATGTAGTTAAAAAAAATCTTTAGTCTGATAAGTGTTTATTTTTGCATATATAATCTTGTCTTGTATAGCTTTTTTCTGCTTAACTTGCATTTTTCTACTTTAGGTTATTTACATTCACATTTATATTCAATGTAAACTTGATTTTTCACCTCTGACAAACATCCAACTATCTTGAACTTCAAACTGTCAAAAACCCCCACCAAGAATGACTTAAAATGCCAACTGTTTAACCTAGGTTTTTTTGAAAGACCAAAGGAAAGAGGCACATGGATGATAGAGAGATAGAAAGTGGGAATGAATGAGCCAGGCTGCATACTGTGCAGGTTGGAGCTGGGTCACTGTGTTCTCAGCCACAGTGCAGAGGAAATAGACAGATGAGAACTAGTGAAGGAACATGGTGTGAAACTTTCTCATTAGGCATAAAATCTTAAGATGCTAATAACAGTATGTTATTAGCTTGGAGTCACAAACATTAAAGATATGCAGTAGCAGGCGGAGTGGGTTTGCTTTCAGTCAGCATCATTTTAAGTTTATTGTTTATTTTTATAAATGTTGCTGTTTGTCTGTAGAAAAGTGCTTTACCTTCACACCTGACAGGGGTTACATCAATACGTGCCCTCTACATGTTCCACGAGTGTTTATGATTTGTTTTTTCCCCCTCTTTTTCTGCCAAATAGAGCAACTACTGGAGTTCATGCACCAGTTGCCTGCCTTTGCCAACATGACCATGTCCGTGCGCAGAGACTTGTGCAGCGTCATGGTGTTTGAGGTGGTGGAGCAGGCCGGCACAGTCATACTGCACAACAAACAGGAGGTATGAATGAAGTCATAACACGTACACATAAACCCGTGGACAGGAGTGTATCACTTGTGTTACTGTAAAAGCGCCCTATAAAGTCTGGAAAAGTTTAAGGCTTTAAGAAGTATTAAAACTATTTCTTTTGCAGTAATTATAGTTATTATTTTGTCATGTTACCAGCCTCTTTTGCTGCATGTCTCATGTAGGTTAATCACTTATAAGGTAATTATGATATGCAAAATATCTTTTTTTCATTATATCTGCTTCATTAACACAATTACACTGAATTCCCTGTACACTTAGAGTAGTGTTTGTCTTCATTCAGTCAGAAACAAGATGTGTTTGCTGGCTTGCTGATTCTTAATTGGGTCGTTAATGTAATTACAGTTAAAATATCTTAAATTAGTCTTTCCGATGCATACAGAAAAGATGTAATCTACTGTATAACTCAAGCATGAAGGGAGTCATAAGAGGTCAGTATGGGGGAAACATGAAAAATCGCGTAATATAGAAAATAAAGACAATTGGAGGAAACAACACACAAAGAAACAAAGACACACGAGTACATAGAACATCACCCACTGCGGTTTGAAAGAGTCAATACAGGCGTTGACAGGTTTCTATTGGTATAGACACACACACACACACACATCGTCACCATCTTCCAGTCTATCCAAAGCTAATTCACATAGAAAAACTGGTATGTGCAAAGTCACTGCAGAGTAGAAGCCCCGTCAATCACCTGAGCCACTACACAGCTAATTAATTAAGTTACATGCCTGAGAAACGGGAGTTCTGTCATGGCTGTTTGGTTGCACACAGCAGCATTAGAACCGACAGGGTGATAAATGGCAATGAACTGCCAGACGCCAAGAGGAGGAGGAGGAGGATGGGAATCCACGTCAGCAGGACAAAACCTTCCACACACACAGAAGCACACACATACAAAAATAGGTTGTGTGCATCTGTAATGGGTGTCTGTGCTTCCAATCCCGTCTGTGTCGAGTCTGGATGATGGACAGGTCTCCTCCGCTCTGTCTGTCTCTCTGTGGACTCTGTGTTTGAAGGTCAAAGAGAACTGCTTGTCGCCTTTCACAACTGAACGCAACGCTAAGTGAGCAAGAGAGGGAAAGGAAAATAAAAAGAGTCTAAAGTGCTCTGACAGAAGTAAAAAGTAAAGTGCTTCGGAAGAGATAAAGGAAAAAGAGGCAGCCAACAAGGGTCTGTCAGAGTGGAGGATTAAAATCAGCTTAAAGTTCTGTCTTCCATTTTATTTAAATATTTTCCACCTTTGCAGTTTTCCATAAATATTAATGATCTAAATGCATAGTATATACAATTATGTTATGAGAAGTGTCAAATTGCAAATGCAACTACCTTTTGTATTCCATATATATGGCTGATTACCTTATATCTCACCTTACATATTACCGTTTCATCATTGCTGAGAAATAAGTAAAGTTGAGAGGCTGACTGATGGGGAGAGAAAGCGAGAAGCACTGAGAGAATTGGATATTTGCCGGGTGAGAGAATGGAAAGGCAATGAGGAGGAAATATCAGTTTTAGTTGTGGAGGGAGCTCAGGGTTGTTCTCCCTCCCTCCATCCTCTCACACCGGGGATGAATGGCTTGTTATATTATGCCTGCTAGCATTTCCTTTCTCAATAGCCACCACTAGAGACACAATACCTCTTCAGCACCATACTCATACCTCACACAATGCACATTATGCTCACAATTTATTAAATGTCAGCTAGAAATATGTCACCATTTTAACGGTCATTCTTGTGCAATAGCGCGACGATATCCAATGTGCTCTTTGAAAGCTCATGCTTTATGATAAAACTGTGAAACACAACAGTTTTTTATTTCAGATGAACAGTCAAACTATTATATATTTGATGTTGTTGCCTGTGTTTTAAAGCCAGTTATACTTAGCAGATCCACAAGTCAGCATTAGTAGTGGCAGATCAAAAAGATCTGAAATTGCATGTTTGATGTCTGCAGCTGGACCTCTGGTATGTTATCCTCAACGGAGCCGTGGAGATCAGCCATCCGGAGGGAAGAGTGGAGACTCTTTGCATGGGCAACAGTTTTGGCATCTCACCCTCATTGGACAAACAGTATATGAACGGAGAAGTCCGCACCAAGGGCGACGACTGCCAGGTAAAGAAGACTGATGAAGACATAAAAAGAAAACATTTAGTAATTCTGTGACTACCTGTTGATAGCATTTCACAGACATAAGGCTTTGTCAACTAGAAATTAAGTTTCATTTATTTAGTGAGCAAAAATAGTAAATGCATTTATTATTTAAATGTTTTACATGATATAACCATGAATGTTCTGTCAGTGTTTTTGTGTGTCGTAAAGGCTGTTTCCTTTTTTTAGAATTTTGCACTGCTTGACTTAATTTTGCAAAATGGGTGTCACGGTGCAAGAATTGTGGTTACAGCCTTCTTTTTTTACATAATGTTTGCAACAGACTAAATGGCATGTCTGAAAGTAGAGATTATTTATTATAAAAGTGCACATTTGCTAAATTTTTGCAAGCGTTACTTTTGGTGTTTTATTTAGATGAGTGCACAAATAGCCTTACAGGTTTCTTACAGAAAGCCGGCCTTAATATAGAGCTAGGATGCGATGTTAATGGGTTCACAAAGGTATAAGACGCCCAGAATGGACTTGTGGTAACCTCTGTTCACACACACAGTTCCTCCACTGCACACTTCATTTCCTGTCCTCAGATACAGAGGAACTTGCAGCGGTAGGGCTGAGCAAGTAAAATGCAGAAATGAATGATTTGGTCAAGGGAAGAGCAGCGAGTAACAATGCTGTACCGTGTCCGGCACTTTCTGTTCAGTTTCAATATAATGAGAAGTTAGTTTAGCGCCAGTGTCGAAACTGAAGCGAAGAATGTTTCTGCAAAGTAGCTAGTTGATAGGTATTTATTTTATTAAGTTTGGTTAGTGAGAAATAGTGCATTTGGACCTTCCCACTCCTCTCATGCCTCTCTCTAGCCACCATTATGCTTCTTCTGTGCTGTTGTTTGAGTACCCGATTCTGGTGCAGAGCAGTGTTTTGCTCTACTACAAGTTCACCCGCTTTCCCCATGTCATCCTCGACCAGTTCGTCTGCATTGCCCAGGAGGACTACTGGCGCATCCTCAACCATGTGGAGAAGAACACGCACAAGGTGGAGGAGGAGGGGGAGATTGTTATGGTGAAGGAGCACCGTGAACTTGACCGCAGTGGCACCAGGAAGGGACACATCGTGATCAAGGTTAGTGATTTTAAGTGTTTAGAGTCGAGTTTTTGAGAAAGTATTTTGCTGTTCTGAAGTGTCCAAAAGATTTCTGTTGTCCGTCAGGTAAATCCACTTCAGATAAAAGCAGGGATGCAGGATTGATTGGGGTGCAAACATAGGGTGAAGTCGGTCTGATAATTCAGCCAGCACTCAACCTAACAGGATATAGAAATCCATTCAGCCTTGTTCAAGGACATGTCCGCAACAAGACGAGACAGGGAAGGGTTAGTGTCCAAGGATAGGCTGGATGTTAACATGACTGAATTCTTAAATGAAATGAAAAAATCAAGTTATCACCCCCTTTTTTTCATTATTATGTAATAAATGCACTGAAATACTTTGGATTGATTTGAGTACTCCCTCATTATGAATCGACCATGCCCTCTACATATAGTATCTTGCAAGAACATCAATGCAGCCGCTCTGGGTTCTTTGTTGATTGTTTTGAGGCACCGTTAGCACTATTAGTGTTTGCCGGAGCATTTTCTTGTACGCTACATTGCAAAGCGCTCCAAGGCCTTTTGATCCTTCTCCCGAGCCTCCAGAGGCAGCCAGGTATTGATCGGATAATGGGCCTGAATGATTCTCTTGGCCAGTGCTCCGAGGAAGGCTGTTGGCTCCAAAAACACATCCAGTGGAGATGAGTCAATTCACAAGTGTTAGCATTTCCACTTCTGTTTCTGGCTTTGTTCTTTTTTGCGTCTGACAAAAGTGGATGCCTTTCTAGTTTCTGTTCCTTGTCATATGAATCGTTTCCCTCAGAAACCTCTGCTCTGATAGCATTAACAAACTGGCTGAAACCAGAGGATACAGTTTACGTCTCAGACACAAACACTGGTTGTTTGCTACTTGTGAATACAAATGAAAGAATTAGACAAAAACAACATTTCGCTCCAGATAATACATTTACATTCACTCTGCACATGTCTTTGTTTTATTGATCGCTGACTGGCAGCTCAGTTCAATGCCATAGCTGCATCTTTATAGTGTATGTCCTTGTCACTTTTATGATTAATGTTGACATAATTTATTCAAATTGGTGTGTATACATGCTCATGTGCATGTTTGTGCGTTGTATAGATTACATGTGCGCTTGTGTCCTTTCAGCTGAGTGTGCACCTTATGTTTTTCCCCGTGTATCCTTATGTGTGTGAATATGTTTTTCCCTCCAGGGAACCCCGGAGCGTCTGATCATGCACCTGGTGGAAGAACCATCGGTGGTGGACCCCACATACATCGAAGACTTCCTGCTGACCTACAGGACCTTCCTGTCAAATCCTATGGAGGTCGGCAAGAAGCTGCTGGAGTGGTTCCAGGTGGACAGCCTCCGGGACACTGTGAGTTTGTGTGTGTGTGTGTGTGGCTGATTTTGGATGTTTCGTGTGTGTGTGTGTGTGTGTGTGTGTGTGTGTGTGTGTGTCTGCAAGGGTGAAAACCAATAAAGCAAAAGTTTGGAAAGTTTCTGTGTGTGGAGCAGCAATATTTGTATGTGTGCCTATACTGTAAGAGTGTACATGAAAGGTCAAGGGTTTCCGTTTGCTAAGATGGAAATGTAAATCAATGGTGCAGGGAAGTAGTGGAGAGTACGCATACTAAGTACAAACTGTATATACACTATACATTCTGAACTATTTTACATGTGCAGAAACAAATGGCGGTCCTTGTGCTCCTATCAGCACTCCTAATGTTTTGTATTCATGCATGCTGATGAAAGTTTATGTGTTGTCCCGCTCACATGCCGATCAATACAAGTTCAGCCAGCTCAGCTGTCCTTGAGCCGAGCAGCGATTTGTTCATGCCTGACACTCCCATTGTCCATAACTGCTTTAACCTAAGATTAGTCTTGTACTGTCAATAGTCTTTATGTGGTTGTCATTCAGGCTTATAATCTTCAGCTCCATTAAACAGGATCTAATCCTGTACAGAAAATGTAACAGAATGTGGAAAGGTGGGAGGAAAAGATGGTGTGAGAAACGAAAAGAGAGTAGAAAGTGGACATTGATTGATGCTCTCTGTTGATTTATCGGGTGCAGCTCTGACCTTTTTGCAGAGGTTGGAACAATGTTACCACCAGTGTAAATTTGCAGAAATAATTGTTTCCGAATGCCCTTTGCTTTTGGCTTTTCTTCGAATTATTATGGGATAGAATTAAGCAGTCAACCAGTGGTTAACCGTTTTTTCTGCAGTCATGCACAGGGTCATTATTTAGCCTTCCTGCTGTTTCCCATGTTTTACTAGCTACTTAAGACAGATAAAGCTATTACTGGACTCAATAAAAACCGAAATATGACTCTTGAGTTCAGGCAAGCAATTAAAGTTATTTAAACTGATTTACATTCAATATAAATGAAAAATATTTAGCATGCTAACATAGCGTGTAAGGAGGACAGCACTTTTAAAGCACTCTGGTTGCCAAGTGTCCCTGAGGCAACTACCAGCTCTAGAGGTCCTGCAAAGTAGTTAAACATGATCTTTGACCCAACACCTATAGCATACTCAAAATACTGCAAGAACCTGAGGGTGAAAGTAAATTGTTACAGGAACTGACAACAAGTGTATGTTTTTGTGTCTGAATAAAACATTGTGTCTCACAGGTAACCAGAATTGTGCTGCTGTGGGTCAACAACCACTTTAATGATTTTGAAGGCGATCCAGCCATGACACACTTCCTGGAGGACTTTGAGAAACATCTAGAAGTGACAGTAAGATCAAACATCAAACCAAATTGAGCTTTTACTTAAGTGCACTTAAGCTGTTGAATTTGAAAGAAATACTTGCAATCCATGTCAGCTCAGATCAAACAATTATTGTGTTACCGTTTATGTTCTCATGTAAAAACAGCTGGTTGTAGCTCTGAGCGTATGAGCATAATTACATTTGCAAGTTGTTTTTCCATGGAAATCTACATCGCACACTTTAGGAAACAAAAGCTCATTTGAATGCAACACTGTTCAGGCTCATCATTTTCCCATTTTTCACTCCTTGTCAGAAAATGAAGGGCCATTTGCGGCTGCTGAATATAGCATGTGCAGCCAAGGCTAAGTGGAGACAGATCACTCTGCAGAAGGCATCCAGGGAGTCGCCTCTCTACTTCAGCGTGCAGGGAGGCAGCGAGAGAGGATTCGGCATCTTTGTCGAGTCGGTGGAAGTAGGGAGCAAAGCTGCAGAGGCCGGGCTCAAACGGGGAGATCAGGTGAGAGGACACAAATGTGAAGTGGTGGATTATTAGATATAATACATTGCTGATGATCGTACCTATGGCTGTAAGCAGTAAGCCCGTTGATAATCTTTAATGCTTTTTAGTTTGAATATTGCTCTGTGTAGTATGCATCCTTCAATGTGATTTAGCTCCAAATTAGACATGACAATGACCACGGGCATCTATCATCACTTCTCAGATGAATTTAGAATATATTGCACAAAATTACATAGTTAAATAGTTTGTGTAATGGGATGAAATATGATATGAATATAGATTTGATGTGAAACATCAGGCTTAACTAAACTTGACTTCTTCTTTTTTTTTTTTTCCCCATGATTTCAGTTTGTGTTAGATTGTAGCGTATTGTCCACCAGCCCTGTGCTGACAAAGTCAGCAGTCTTATTTTTAACATCCAGTGTGACAGTGTGGTTGGAATGAGTTCACAAATTCTACTCATGGACGTGCAGATGGACACACACACTATCCCATAAATGACAAACACATTGTGTGTTCAGAACATAATGCCACTCCACATTGAGCTTAGATATGTGTTTACTTGATCATTCTTGACTTTGAGATGTCTTTGATGGGAAGACATAATTTAGAACGGCACACACCTGAGTCCCACTGTGAACAAAAACCAGACCCCAAGAAAACCCAGAGTTAGACTAGTGTGCATCATCCTTGTGACGTGAAAAACTCTGAGAATCTGTTTGGCCAGCTTTAGGATAAGAAGAGCTTTTATCAGTGAAGTAAACATAAACTTAAAGGCCTCTAGAGAGGAGCCACTCCTGAGTTTGAAGTTTACCAAACAACCATTGCATGAAGGACTGCCTGAGACAAGATTGTCTCGTCTGATGAGACAAAAATTGCAAAGTATAAAATCCAGGTGTCCTTCACTGTCTGGTTATAATGAAGTACAGTGTTGATGGCCTTATGCGATACTTGATACTTACAGGAACTGGGACACTGGTGAAAAAGGAACCAGAGGTCCTTTACTGTATCTACTGGTACTCTAGAGCGCACCTGACCTCAGACTGTGGTGAAGATTCAACTTTCAGGACATCGACCTAAAGATCACACACACCACAACAATGGAGTTGCTTTGGGAATAAATTACAAATTTAATTAATTAATTTAGCGCCTCAGCTGGAAATTGAAGTCTGGTCCAGCTTGACAGGATCTGTAGGAAACAATAGGAACATAATTTATGCACAACACTACCAAGTTTTGATCAGAAGCAACTTTTCTTCAAAGATCCATCCTGACGGTCCTCAAAAATTGTGATCCGTAGAACTCTATTTCACTAGATACATTATTAAAAAACTCCCTCAGAAGATGACCTTGAGTTAAACAAGGATTGTTCTGTTGTGGTTAAGGTTAACATTTGTTCAGCTGATTCTTCAGAACTGGCTCTACTCTCACATTTGGTTGCTATTTATTGTCTTTGGTTTCAGTGTATATTTCTACATTGCTTTGTACAGCACATTTTTTTGACTTTTTTTATATTTAAACTACAGATTCGACTCTTCTAAAAGTGACATGAAACAACAGTGTTCAAATCAAGCTGACCAGCAGTCACGCTGCCGTGCACACATCCCTTTTTGTGTCATTTAGAGAGTAACCAGGGTTACCACACTCTTAGCATTTAAAAGAAAATGCTTACAAATATTCTGAGTCAAGAATAGTATCATGACAAGCAGACTAGAATACAGCTGATCCCTGCTATAATTTTGTCATTTTATCTGTCTTCAGATCATGGAGATCAATGGTCAGAACTTTGAGAACATCTCCGTCACCAAAGCTGTTGACATCCTTAGAAATAACACACACCTCTCTCTCACCGTCAAAACCAACATATTTGGTGAGTATCTTTACACATAGAGCACAGTCCTCTTCGGTTCCTATCAGTCATTTGAGATGATGACCAATCCTCCTCCTCCTGTTCTTTCTGTACCTCGAAGTCTTCAAAGAGCTCCTCAGCAGGATTGTGCACGAGAAGAAGAACGGCGGCCCTCACATTCCCAAGATTCAGGAGAAAAAAGGCAATCGCTTCTCTATCCCTGACCTTCCTGGAGATATGGAGTTCCCCACAGACCACAAGAGCACCAGGAAAATGAAGGCCAACACTGTTTCAGGAGGACGAAACAAGATTAGGAAGATGCTGGAGAAGACGCGCTTCAGTATACTACCGCCCAAACCATTCAGGTAAGAGGATTGTGCAGTCTGTATGCGGAGCTTGAATGGGAAAAAAACCTGTTGTTAAAACTGTCTGTCACAACAAAATCTACATTCCCTTATACGTTTTTGCAGGTTTACATGATTGGTAACGTGAGTTCAGGTAGATTTACCTACAGAAACACCTACAACAAGTTGGCTGGCCCACAATCCTCCTTTTACTTTACTGTCTCTGCATCTGTATTGTAGCAAGTCTTGACCGTTTGCAGACAGAACGTATTTGAAGTGTGAGAAGAAATTTCATGCTTCCACCTCTGCGACTGAACTCAACCACCTATTGTATCACAGAAAGCGATAGAGAGCAGTTGCCCCATGTGCGAAGGCTCAGTCCTTGCTGCAGCAGCCCAGGGTTCAAATCCGACCTGTGGCTCTTTCCCGCATGTCATTCCCCGTCTCTCTCTCTCCCACTCCTCAGTTGTCTCTATCAAAATAAACCTTGAAAAAAGCCAAAAAGCAATACTTCAGCCTCGTATCACGGCTTGTATGAGCAGAAAATAGAGAGATTTCACCCCGCTTTAACTAAAATGCTTACCTACATTTATTGGAAAATGGTGGTACATGGTGGAAATAAGTAATATAACGGTATACGAGTTCAGTCACATTTTACAGTCTGAACATTTCTTTGAAAGTATTTGCTTTTGTGCTCTCTTACTTGTGGTTATCTGTCGTGCAATACTCTTATCTTCAGCTACTGTAATGTCGCTAGGTTCCATGAAAATGTAAAAAGCATCACCATCATTGAATAACCATTGTTGTTGTCAGCCATAGCCAGCCGTTAAACTTGCAGCATCTGGAGCAATTGAAAGCAGTTGTGCAGATGGAGGCTCACATTCAATATTCCACCCGTATCGTGCTGATACAGGCTTGATTTCATTTCATCATGTCATGCCTCTCCAGGCCTCATTAAACTCCATACTGCGTCAGTACGTGAGAGAGAAGACGCCATTCTCGCACTGTTCATCAGGCCTCTCACACACTCTAAACTCGCACAGTCACTGTCATGCACATCCTTGTCCCTTCGCTTTTCCCTCTTACCGTCTCCATTCCATCTCCGCAGTGATTATGCCCACAAAGCCGCGCGGTTCACGTGAAAACTGCCTCGAACCGCAAAACATGCTATCACACAGCCATTGATCTGACTCGATGCACAGCTTCCAAAGGCTTCGTGTTGCGCTGTATTTATCGACCAAACAAGGGTCTTCATTGCTTTTTATTTTGCTGATCGGCACCATTCAAACCACTCTTTGGTTCAAAGGAATTGATGGCTGATTAAAGGGACTGAAGATGAGAGGCATGATTTGGGTCAATCAAGATTCATCAGTGCCTGTTGTGGGATAAAAATTTGATGGGAGGCAACATTATAAAGCTGGGTGGGTGTATGTGTGTGCATGCACATATACAAAAGATGTAGGCTGCACTAAAGGCAATATAATTTAAGATACCGTGCACCCACAAACACACGCTGAACTGTCCTTTTAAGGACACAGTGGCTCTCATAAGAATGAAACCTGTAACCAGTGTTGCTATGGAACAGCCTCTCTCCCACAAAGGTACATTTTCAATGCTTTTGCTTACTTCTTCAGCATCTAGCAAGTTAAATTAAGCCAAATAACCTTGCTTAACAATTTAAAGTCCTGTTCTGCTCTCGCCCAGCTTACATACGTACACAAACCCACCGTCACTGCTGCTGCTTCTTTCTGTTCTTGGCTGACATTGTGCTCCACTCCAGACAAGGATTTTATATGACAAGGACACACTGGCAATAAACAAGTCGTTTTTCTGCCAAATTAAGATGTACAGGCCCATGCATGCACCTTTACACACACCCGACACTGACCAACCCGGGGTGATTTACATTCCACAGATTGCAAAGCAATAGACAGAGGTTTTAGCCTTTAGTCAGTTTGTATCAGAAGTCTGAGTGAGATGACGATAAAGTAGTAACCCCCATGTCCCATGATGCCATTTTCATCCTCTCTACTTCTTTGTGATACAGTTACATGTGCTAAATCATGCTGCATATCACTTTAACTATTATGTTAGTGAGCCTTTGTGCCTCTCAGCATTCACACTGCAAGACGTCCATGTTTTACAGCATGCTCACTGCACTACTGCTAAGCTGGTGCTCCACCTGCAAGGAGAACTGTTCAGGATATTCATTCTCTGTTGCACTTATAGACCTGCTTGGACATTTGTTAGAAAGTCCTGCAGCACTGTGCACATGCACAAGAATAGGTTTAACTTTACCTTCGAAAACACTGTTGACTCGAGGTCATTAGATATCTGTGATGACATGAGTGGAAATGTGGTTGTTCTAGTCAAAATGCTCCTGCCGACCAATTTCAAATCTTTGGTGCTTTCCTTTCCGTGGTTGAGTTCACTAATAGGTTCTGGGTTCTGCCTTGTTTTCCACTACGTTTTACAAACCAGAAAATTTCTGGAAAGATGTCATTTAATATGGAGCACCCACCATATGACAACACCGGGACAAACGTCATCATTTTCATGAGCTGTTTGGTGGGCGTTTTCTTCGGTTTTGTTCGTCATACACCAATGGAAAAAGTGGTGCTGATATTATTTAAATTTCAACATTTTTTAAATGGGTGTGAAGTCAGGATCGTTAAATTAATAGAAGAGCCCCACCTGCAGTAGGAGGTTGACAGAATGGAGAAAACACAAGAGCCAGCACCAGACCAGCTCCCACACTACTGACCAGTTCAGCACGTGTTACTAACCAAGACGCAGCTTTGGAAACATTTCCAGTGTTTACTTTTTACTTTTTAACGTCACTGTAAATATTCTAAACGTTTTGAAGAGGTGCAGCCTCAAAATAGCTGACGTGATGAAGAAAGGTAAAGAAAGGACATTTGTCACCAGGTACCAACACATACTTGGTAAAAGTCTAAAAGAGTAGCATTAAATATCAGGCCATGACTTGATATATTTGTCTATTATTTTAAATGTAATGAAAAACACCAATCAATTCTGTATTTTTAAATCAATAAATTCACCTAAACCTAATCTGCTCCCTGAGAAAAAAAAGACAAGTTGTCTTTCTGTTGAAGAGAAGAGCTTTAGAGAAGAGAAGAGCTTTTTTGTACTGCATGTTTTATTTTAGACAGACTCACAGTTGCTAATTCTGTCTAATTCTGTCAAGCTGCATTTCCCCTCATGTCAGCCTGTGTATGAACCTATGCTTGCATTATGAAATTGCTCTGCTTATGTTCTGCTTATTCATGTCCAAACTTTTGCTGATATTCTGTCAATCTACATGTGTGTCTGTGCTGTTTTTGATTACGTGCGAGAAAGGAGAACTGCACATATATCGTTGATTCACCTCGGCAGAGCTCTGCTTCTGTTTTTTTGTTTAGTTTTTTTAGTTTAGTTTTTTTTTTTTTTTTTTCTTTTCATGCTTTTCAATGTCGTCTCTCTTCCCGTTTGTCTCCGCTGCTTCAGGGGCCTGTTTGGGTAAGATCTCTTGCGTAACTCCCCATCCTCTAACCATTTGATTCGATGTTCATCTGTAAACCAGCGCATAGCACAGCCACACACACACACACACACACACCAGCAACACTGACCTTCAGCAATATTGCTAGAGGACTGCATTCATATATTTCATGGCAACTCCTTTAACACAAGAATCCTACTCTTTGTTTTCACACTCTTCCTCTCCAGTTAGATTTATGTTCTTCACTTTTTAGATGTTTTGTTCAAACAGATGTTCATTATTCAGCAGGAATGTTGCAGAAAATATCAAGGGGGCGTTTGTTTATTATGGTGTTATGATGGTTTGATGTTTTTTTGACACTCAGAACAGCTGGGCTTTAAATTAATCAGATTACCACCTGTATGCATAAAAATCTAGTTTTTTCTATGCTAGTATAATGCTTACAATTAAACTTTTCAAGCTAACAAAGTCAGTCTAGTCTCAACTGAACCATGCTACCTTATTTGTCTCAGTTTCACCATTATCCTCTTTCAAAGTCTTTGTCTTTTCACCACCCACCAAGTTATTTAAGTAACCTCTTGCTCCTCTCCTCCTCCATTCTTCATCAGCCCACGTTTTTACCATCTTGTCTCTTTCTGTTTACCCTTTTCTCTGCCCTCTTTCTTCCATCTTGTCGGTGCAGTACCTATCGCCTGGTAACGTGAAGATTACAGAGGCTTTGCTACAGCTGCACTCTGCTGTGTTAGTTGAAGCCCTGCATTACTGCACCATGTTCAGTACATACTGTGCAGACACACACACACACACACACAGCCAGAGGGAGGCTACAGTTAGTATGTAGGATGAGATTAACTCTTTGTCTCAGACACTCAATTACAGTCTCACAAACTCACAACAATAACATAATTAAATGTGCGCAAACATCGATAAATCATCACAGCATTTAAGTGCCAATATATCACATAAGATTGCCTCCACTTTCTTTCATTCTGTTGTTATTATGTTTGTTATTTTTAGTCTAAAATGCTAGTCTCAGATTGGTAACAGGGTGTCTGCAGGTCTTCATTCATTCAATTTCCTCAAAACAAAAAAGGTGTTTGTGTTTCAGTCTGCACCATCAGACCTGTCATTGTGAGCTTTCGCCAAAACTTAAATGAATTAATCATTTTTTATTGGTTAATCCACCTTCCATTTTCAATCTATTTTATGCCACTTATCTGGGTCCTGGTCATTCATTCATTTAATTAATTATATTATACCGAATTATTGTTGCATACAGCTGGGAGCTACTGAAAGAATGTGACATAAGGGTAAATGATTCCAGGCAATATCATCATTACTGGTTCCTAAAAATTTTAAAAGTCATGAATTCGGCAGAAACCCTGGTTGAGTTTAACTGTTTAACAAACTCAGGTTTAACATTCGAGGCAGAGCGATTCAAAATCACAATACCTAACCTTTCTGTCTGTGGGTTTGTCTCAAATGAGTTGCTATTTCCATCACATGTATGCAGATCCAGGCTGTCTAATGAGAACATTTGTAAAGGTTAAAGTTTGCATATCCCCGAACGGCGGCTGGGGAGCCAGGTAGAAAAGGCGAAGTCTCTCAAGTCCAGTTTAGTCGGCATAATGTGGCCAATCGTTTGACACACAGAGGAGGACAGAAGACTAAATGCTAAAACACCAACAGGGGGAAGCTAAAGGCAGGGACAAAGTGTACAAATGTGCAAATAAAAACACATGCAGAGTCATGAGAAAACATTTGAATGAGCTAAAATCCTAATTTATTCTAATTCTTTTGATATGAGTTCTGCAATGCTTGTTTTTCGTCTCTGGTAGCTTGTGTATTTCTGTCTCATTGTCTCGTGTTGTGTGTGTGTGTTTGGTGAATTTGTGCGTGTTCCTTGTTCCTTATCAGTTCGTGCCATTCATGACACCGCCTCATGGATGAATTTCAGCTGTGTCACCGCTGCATATTAAAAGACAAATATAGTGATATCGATATTTTGTGTTGCCATTCTGCAGGAGGAGACATTTTGATTAAATCTCCTGATAGTTTTTTCCACAGTGTTATTAGTTGTCAGCTCAAAATGAATGGAAAAGCACTCATTCTAATACTGTGCTTAAAACTCATTAGAGAAAAACATTCATGCAGTTTTTAAAAAGAAAGTCTACTGCTGCAGAATAAAACCCTAAAATGAATGTTGGAACATGAAGTGTGTTATTGAAGGTAAAAAACTAATTTTCCTGTTTCTCTCTCACACTTTCTTCTTTTAATACCACACCTCCTTTCCCCCCACTCCTCCTTCGTTTCTTGTCCTTCTATCTCCCACTGTTTATCTTTCTAGTGATGGTGGCATGGGTCAGTCTCAGGATGACAGCATTGTGGGTACCAAGCAGTGTCGCCACAGTGTAGCCATCATGCCCATCCCCGGCAACCTGTCATCCAGCAGCCCCGACCTGCTGCAGCCAGCCACCAGTGTCCTTGACTTCTCAAACCCTGCAGGTATGAAAACACACCAATTCAGTGAAATCAAGGGCTTTGTGTGTGGAAGTGTTGTTTTTTTTTTTTTAACCCATTTACAATTTCACTGGTTTCTCCAAAGTTTACAGATGCTGTACAGACAACCTGTCACCCTTGAACATAATCGCATAAAGTTGCCATATGAGACGTGTAGTGTCGCGTGCATTTGGTGCATTCTCGAACACAGTCTCTGTTTTTTCTCTCTCTCTCTCTCAGACAGACTCCTCAAAAACACTTAATCTCACTTGAGCTGACAAAGGAACACACATTCACTCACCCAAAGGAGGCAACTGGAGGTTTATAGCACAGGTGTACACACATATTCAAACACAGCCTGGAGTCTTTGAAGTGCAACAGAGTTACAGTTGCAGTATTTTGTCCGTCTGACAAGAACTAACCTCCTGGACTAAAAGATATATTTATTCCTTTGTTGTCAGATGGGTTTCTGAGCCCATAATTATTTAAACCAACATGAAGGACTCTCTGTGTATGTGATTTGTGTGTTAGTGAGATTGAAATATAGAGAGAGAGGACAACAAGAAAGAGAAAGCGGAAAGGTGACAGAGCGAGAGAGTGAATATGGTCCTGATTTATTCCACCAGCCATTTGTCATTTGTGTGCGCTGCACACACAAGACAGACCCACACACACATACACGCGCACACCTGCATGTTGATCCCTAGTTTGTAGACCTATACATCACATGTGGTTGTGTTGTACTAGAGTCCACACCAACTGGGCTTCATTAATCACCCGCCATTAGATCAGGTTTCCTTTACTCCTCTGGCCTCCCATTAGATTTAATAGTAGAGGAGAGAACAGCCCGCTCAGACTAAACCCTGTTCCAGATGCTCTGCAGGGCTTGTAATACATCCAAGGTCCTACCTGTAATTACATTAACATAGCTAATGCATCAATATCCCAGTTTTACGGTCTATACTGGGAAGTATAAGCAACATGGCTGCCAGTGTTTTTTGGGTATTTTAAAATCTTCATGTTAAATGATTGTTTTGGTTTTGTTTAGCTTGTTTTTTCTGGGTTAGTTAAAGTCATTTAGATTTTAGGATTGCATAATTCAGTAATCTGATTTTATGGTCATTTGTCTTATTACTGCATATCTTGGTCAGGGCACCCTTAAAACTTTTTTTTTTTTTTATCACAGTGGCTTTAGTAAACTTAACTACTGGTTAAATGAAATGTTATTGATGTAGTCCCATTTTATTTATCATCATTTATCATTTCAAATTGATTATCCTTCAGTGTTGGACTGTTGGTTGGACAAAGCAAACAATTTGAAGATGTACTGAAAAGTTAATAAATGAGTAGATCCTGTACATCCCTGCTTCAGACATCAAAAGCTGAAACTGTTAGAGAAGTGGAGCATGTGTTCTTTCTGCTTATTAGAAGTAGAGACAGAGCAGAAGCGACGACGTGTGTGGCCCCGAGTGAAGTCGTACTCTCACTTCATTTGTTTGTCTCTCTCTTCCTGTCCGTTCTCAGGACAGGAGCTTTCTGTTTCTTTGTTGCTCTCCAACTCTTCCTCTTGTCCTTTTCTCTCTCTCCGTCTCTCTCCTCTTGCATCTCTCTTGCTGTGATTTTAAACAGATGTTCTAGTGTCGACATGATGAGTCACACTCAGCCCCTCCGGTTTCACATGAACAGATTAAGGCTACTCTAGAAACTCCACTGGTCTTCCCTCCTTTTTCTTCTCTGTCATGATGTCTCCTGCACTCCTCCCACACTCTCTCTTTCTCTCATATTCACTGTGTTTTCTCTTTTTCCTCTCTGCTTGCCAAGCCCTGGGACTATACTGTAAGTATACATACTTTCAATGCCTGTTTGAGTGTGCTTCAGTAAATATTCCTCCTGAATGTCCCCTCCGTTTTTTTCTTCCTCTAATCCTTGAACCTATTTCAAACTCCCATCATTTTGCATTGCTGCATCCATGAACGTTATCCTTCATTCTCAGTATTTCATTTATTTGCTTCAGCATCTGCTCTATAAATCACATGTCCTTTGTTCTCCTTGAGAAAAAATACCAGAAACCCTAATGATAAAAAAATGATCTTATTTATATATGTTTTAGTTTGATGATACATCTGTGTCTTTTCATTAATTAACTGAAGTACTTCTTCTTTCTATACAGCCAATCAAAGCACTTTATTTGGAATAAAATAATATTAATTTGCATAAAACATTAACCTCACTGTAGTAGACAGCAGCATTGTAGAAAAGCTGTGGATATGGCCAAGTCATGTCCAAGGCCAGAACTAAGAATTTAAGGGTCGGTACCAAGACCAGACAGCATATACATTGGTAGTTAATATGTGTAGCTGATATTTAAAATCTTTGTGTGAGCGTTGAATGATTTCTGGTATATAACATTCATTTGCACACTAAATTACACAGCTGCAGCACACTGAACAGCATGTAAACATACCTGCAAATGCCACTTTGGTTCAGTTATATGCTAGTCTGGTGCTTACTCGTCAATAGCACTATGAACACATTGTCTGCCCATGGGTTATGAGCTACAGCGCAGGTTTACAAGTTGTTTTTTTAATTTTATGTCCCCCTGCCGAGTACCAGAGCTAACCCAGCAGGATGCTGTCAATCACAGCCAACAAAGTGTCCCTCCAGCCACTCAGACAAAATAGAGCATGAAGGAATATGGCACCTAATTTAACCATATGGATTTAATGTGGGGGTTTTTAATAGTTTATAGACAAAATCTGACTTTTGTTATAAGTAGTGCCAGACTCTGGCTGCATAGAAAATACTTGTTAGCTTGATAGATTCATTGTTGGTTTCAGTCTCTTCAGGAGGATTGGTGGTAATAATAATAAAATGAAATAACACCAGTCATATCATTTAAGGCTTTAGTCCTCATAATGAGTACATTAAGATACATTTTTTTTATTTGTATTTATTTATGATAGGGCCTGATGTTGATCCCAGCTACTCTACTCCACTCCCCTCTCAGCCGCCTCAAGCCACCATGCACCGCCCCCTTTTACTCTGTATGCTTTTACATGTGATTTATGTCTCAGGACTGTATGATGGAGTGACCGGGAAAGGCTTTGGCAAACAGTAGAAAGGAGGGCGAGGAGGCGGGGGAGGCTAGGGCTCATGGAAAGTGTGTACCCTCTCTTAGTGCTGTGTTTGCAAAAATCCAAGAGTTTTTTTCTCCTTGTATAGAAATCCTGTTTGGCTTCGGTCTATGCACAAATTCTCTGGTGTTGAAGGAAATGAATGATACTTTATTAAAGATGATAATTGATTGGATGTTTGGCTGGATGGGCTGTGATTGTCCTCCTGCGTACAGGTCAGGTCGCAACTCATTCAGAGGATTAAATATGATTAAGCCTCCCCCCAGATATGATAGCCAGCTATTTAGCCAAGAGCTTCACACACTCTAATCACAAATCACAGCTAATGAGACACAAAGCATTTAGCTTCCTCCCAGCACACCCTCACCACCCTGCTGCTGCACATAGAGAGGAGCTCTGCTACTGCAGGAAACATGGAGGAGGCCACACACTTATTCCTCTGATGCAGTCATATCACCTTCTTCAGGGTTCAAGTCAGTAATCATTTGACTGACATATTAAGTGCACGTGTCATGTGATTTCAATCAATAAGCCCAGAGTCCATAGAGAGGTCTTTCATAGCCAAGACTAAATTCCAGGAACCATTAAATGCAAAACTTAAAAAAGACATTTCACACGTTCTACAACACAGAAACTGAATGTTTGCATTCAACACTATAACATTAACATATAACACTGTAAATATGCATTAACAGTACACATATACTAAATGTATCTATGTATAGAATAAGGCAGCAAAATGACACAATTGAAAAAAACGTTGAAAAAATACATGGAATACTTTCCAGTCAAAATAACATACAGAAAAACAGTGTATGGACACATCCAGACTGATGCTACTCATCTAAAAAAAGTCCTCACTTCTTTCATTCGTACATCACAGGTATTGAAAATACACACACACAGTGACACACACGAACAGGCTTTTTAAACAAGCAGGGGTGATTGATTATCAGCATTCTAACATCATTGTTATTGGCTTTACCTTGGCCTATTTGTTTCTCCTCATTGTGCTGCTGCTGCCGCTATAATGTTGATGATAATAAAGCTGCCCTAGCTATTGTCATCTAACACACACACATACACACCTAAAGCTCCACAGTCAAAGACAGATCAGAGATCTGTGTGCTAATAAAGGTGAAGGTAATGACTTTGTGTCTGAACACACTCAACCGTTTTCTGCTTGGTAAACAGGAGGACGCAAGCTCATCAGTCAAGCAGACCTTTTTATTTGGTTTCTAGATGATCTCTCCGTGATTTCCCTCCATTTTCAGTTTACATGATGGAGCTCTTTGGCTGCCTGTGTCTAATGGGCCGTACCCTCTTCCTTACTCAAACACAGGGATCTTTTTAATGCAATATTTCACTCAGGGGGAACATTTCCATTATTTAACACACATCGCACCGCGTTGAGTCACGTACAGCTGCTCTAGCATCAGCTGCCACAGGAAACGGTAGCTTTTATATCGGTCTCTTATTATTGAATATTGTTCTAAGTCGATCAAACAGTAATATTAAACACTAATATAGTACTTAATTTAACATGAAAAAACTGAGTCGTGTGGGAGATGATGCAGTTTTATTGTTGTCCATGAATTATTCAATTTTGCATTCATAGCTTTTAAAAGGTACATTACATAATGTGGCTCAGTAAATGATTTAAGTTTAAATGATTAATTATTGAATGAAAGAAAGTGTGTTTTGATTCTTCTTTCTTTCTTTTTTTTCTTCTAATGTAGATCTGCAGGTCCATAATCTTATAATTAATATAAATAAAATAATATAATTTTGTGGAATAAGCGACATAAATGGATTTTAGCTTCTAATTCAAATGTTGTTATTAGAAACAAAAGTATGGCCAGGTCACATAACCAAAATAAAGTGAGAGATGATCACAAGTCTACCATTGGACTGATGTGAGTGTGAGATTCCTGCTGCTTCTTCTCGTTGTCACGCAGCTCCTTGCAAACTGTTGTTTCCTTCTTTTGTGGTGCATGTGTGTTTTTTTTGCTCTTGCTCAAGCTTTGTGTGAGGCTCAAAAAAAGGCTGCAGTGCACACGTTTACTGTGAAAGATAACCTGCGATGTCAATGACCGTGTCACATGCACACATTTCCCCAAAGGCATTAACAATATTTGATTTTGATGCACAGACTAAGAACAAGTACTACGTGTCTTTATGTGTGCCTAACATCAAAAGTGCAAATAATGTTGTTAAACTAAATGGAAGTGTGTAGAGATGTTGCCCGATGTGGCATCATCATGAAAGTCCATTAGAAAATTGGCTTCACAGAAAGACTGAATTTATGTAGCAGCAAGGCTGGAGAGAATATGAAACAGAGTGTTGTTATTTGGCTGAACGGAAGAATAAATTTAGGTTATTGTGACACCAGAAACCTTCGTATCTTCGACACTTTGCCCATTTGGTTTTACACCAAAGATGTTTTGGCAGGAAGGCAGTCAGCTCAGCAAATCTGTTCAGAGTAGAGGACATACGTCTTGTCACCTGAAACCCTCAATAATGTAATGAAGTTAAAATATACAAAGCATAACCTTAGAGTGTTCCTGCCATTACTGGCACAGGCCACATTTCATGCTGATTATATTATTGGTACATTACTCAAGGCGAAAACTGCAAAACTGCTCTTAGATTACTGTTTTATTGTTCCGTAGACTTCATTACATTTAGTTTTATTGCATTATTGGCATTTGTTACAGTATTGGCCTCCACATACTATAACCATCGACTCATCCAACCCCAATCAGTCATGTGACAGCTCTCCTCTTTTCTTTTTTCTCTTCCTCCCTCAGACATCCCAGACCAGGTGATCCGGGTGTTCAAAGCCGACCAGCAGAGCTGCTACATCATCATCAGTAAGGACACTACTGCCAAGGATGTGGTCGCCCACACCGTCAATGAGTTTGGCCTCATTGCAGCACCTGAGACCTACTCCCTGTGTGAGGTATCGGTTAGCCCGGAGGGAGTCATAAAACAGCGCCGCCTTCCCGACCAGCTTTCCAAACTGGCTGATCGGATTCAGCTTAACGGCAGGTAAGAAACACAGAGATCATATATTTTTTAAAATACTCAGGACTAGACATTTAAGTTGCGCGTGCCTTACTGTTTTCTGTCCCTGTGACATAGCGACACAAGTCAGCAAACAAGAATTAATAAACCAGGAAGCAGTGATATTCCATGGTCAGGAAAGCACATTTGTCCTGGAAAAAGGCATGGGCTTGTATTTACAGCAGATCCACAGCGGGACTCTTGGACAGAAGGCATCTGGAAGTGGAACAGAGAGTTTGAGAATTTATACAGACTTATGTCTTGTTGGAGGCTTTAATGACTAAACCAAAGTGATGACCTGCGGTGCCTGGACTCCAAGCCCAGAATCCTGAGACATGGGAGACTTTCTGTCTTTTTCAAATTATTCCTGGGTTGGCTCAGCTTACACAGGGCCACACAGTGCTCAGTATTTTGTACAACTATTGTAAGATTTGTTCTGTAAATAGATTCTTTAGAATCTATTTGAATCCACGTCTTTCCCGATTACTTCTAACACAGTAGCCCCACACTTCATAACGTATAACAGCTTGAGCTAAGTTCTAAGTTGATCACGTACAGTGTAAGCAGTGGCTCTCAGTCCTGTCATGTTATTAATTCACTTAGCATCACTGAGGTGTAAATCAGTTGAGAACCTGCAGGGCTCCAGGTGCCGGGGAGCAGGATTCAGAACCACTGTCCTAGTTTAGTAGAATGAATAAATGAAGTCGTGTTGCCCCATAAAAGGGCCGGGAAACATTTTTAGTTTTACACTTTGTGTGAATTGTTTGTTGCACCAAAACACAATTGCCAGTATGTTTTTACACGTCTTAGTACATCTTCTCGATGTCAGACACATTCCCTTTTTAAGATGAAAGTTAGTAGAACATGAACGATAATTGGACTGCAGCCTTAAAGTCTGCTTTGAAACTGCTCCTCTGTCAGTTTTTCACACTTTTCTCCCTCTCTCCCGGTCTCCTGTGGTCCCTCATCAGTCCCCTCCCAACTAGGTTAGCATGAATATTTCATCCTCTGTCAGGGGCGGAGGCCTCAGCAGACAGCCTGGCACTTCTGGAATTATTCATACACACTCGCATGCACACACAGGCACATACAGAAATATAGATGCAGACTGTTACGCATCTACAGACATGCAAATACTGCATTGACCTGTATTTGCATGCTCTGCGCGCACACATTCTTAGCAAGACAGTGTCAAACGTGTACGGTCGGACACACTCATTCACTCAGAGGACACTCATGGTACGCTTCCTGTGTTTTTGATGGATGGCTGAGCTGCAGCTGCCATACTGTGAGATGGGTAGAAAAAAAGGTTGAGGTGTGAAGGTATGACAATATCTATAGATAGCTCCTCTCTCTAATACTTCATTCTTTACTTTCCTCTATTCTTTATCCTGTTTTTATTTTTCCAAAAAAACAAAAAAACATTTGACTTTAGGGATTATTTATCTTGTTGACATTACTGACAAATTGACAATCTGCTGTCATATTTGGATGGATTTTACATGTATACATATACATGGTGCAGTGTCAGCAGGATGCCCATGCAGTATGTATTCAGCACAGTTTGCACTAGTTGTATTTATCAGGCACAGCAGGCAAATAGATGTCTGCGTTGCTTCCCTTTCTCGGAATCCTCCTCCATCTCCCACTCTCGGCAGCTGATGATTGACAGGAGGTCTAACAGCAAGCCTTGTTCACACTGCCAAAATACATAGACACACACACACACAAACCGTCAATGGACATTTACACTGCATTGAGTTGAGTTTATTGATGTAAGTTTAATTTACTTGAGAAAACTAAGGGATTAGTTGGAGGTCCTGTCTCTCCTCATCACGTCCCCTTTTTTAACCTTGCTTAATCTCACTTTTTCTTCTCTCCTCTCTTCTCCTCTCCACCTTTCTCACCTCCACTTATCTCCTCTCCTCTTCTTTTCTCTACCCTTGTTGTCACCTCTTCTATTGAGTTCTCAAAATAGTTATAACTACTTCTTCTGAGAAATGCACATTAAGCTTGATCTTCTCACCTCACATCCTCACCTCTCCTCTCGCTCGTTCCTCTTCTCTCTCCAGCTCTTCTGGCAGAGTAGCTGAGGGCAATTTAGAGTCATATCCATGCCAGCACTTTGCCCCTGAGGGTTGTTGGTCTACAGGGTGCTAAGGTGCTGCATTCCTAGATGACCACATTACAGCTCCATTAGCGTTGAAATGGAGGGTGGAGGTTTTAGATTTATAAACACAGCAGCGCATAACGAGGTAAGAGAGATGGCCTGCTGCTGGAAGCTCTCCCAGAAAACCGCTGGAGATCAAGCCTAAAGAGAAATGGCTCTTTTTTTCCACTCTCACTTATGCATCTGTCGTCTTTCTTACGTCTTTTGCTGAGTGCCCCTCTCTTCTCTCTCACTTTGTCTGTCTCCTCCTTTTCCCCAAGGTAAATTGTGTCCGTAATCTATCAATACCATCCGAGAATTTATTCCCCTTTTAAAAAAAAAAAAAAAAAATCATTTTAAATTGGAGACAGAAAATGTGTCTCTTCAAGATGAAATGCGAATGTGAGGAACATTCAAGAGATTTATTTGGGGGTTTTTTTACGTGCCGAAAGTTACAGCTGGATGAAAAACTGCATTCTGTCCACCCACCTGTCTGCCTCTGCAGCTTTACTAAAGCATCTGAGGATACTGCACATCTAGAACCTGCTGCTCTAAAAATACAGGGTTGACATCACTTTCAAAGTATTTTACTTTCTTAGACAAAGTTATTTCCAAAAAAAATCTGTCAGAACATCATAGCAGAAACACAGTTTTGTGACACCTTTATTGCACTAGATCAAAACATTTACAAACCAGGAACAATATTTTTTACTTTTAGTTGCTCCAATCTCCACATCTTATCCCCTGCTCTCCTACCTGTAGGTACTACCTGAAGAACAATATGGAGACTGAGACGTTGTGTTCAGACGAGGATGCCCAGGATCTCCTCAGAGAGAGTCAGATCTCTCTGCTGCAGCTCAGCACCATGGAAGTCGCTGCCCAGCTCTCCATGAGGGACTTTGAGCTCTTCAGGAACATTGAGTCCACAGAGTATGTAGATGTTTAACATTTCCATTGGTTTTATGACCATGGTAACTTGTTGCATGCCAATTTTCAAAAACAAACTTGATAAAAATAACATCTTTTTCATGGTTCCCAGGTATGTGGATGACTTGTTTAAACTAGAGTCCTCGAGGGGAAGTGGTAATCTGAAACAATTTGAGGAGGTGATAAACCAAGAGACCTTTTGGGTAGCCACAGAGATCCTGAAGGAACCCAATGCTCTGAAGAGGATGAAGACCATCAAACACTTCATCAAGATCGCCCTGCACTGCAGAGAGTGCAAGAACTTTAACTCCATGTTTGCTATTATCAGGTGGGTTTAGAGTTTGCATGTGTATCGGCTTCCTAGTGCCACAGCGTTTCATAATTTTCCTCATTTGTGCCTCAGCTGTGTAAAATAGTAGCATCAAAGACCAGATTCTCATTCTGTGAGGACAGCTTGCATTTACTACTGTTTTTGCCAAATGAGCCTTTGGCCATTTATCTCCTTTCATACATCCTCAAGAGAACCTGCCTCACCTCCTGCTCTCTCCCTCCTCCTCCCGCCAGCTCACTGAATGAGCCCTGATTCTCCCAAACCACACAGACTCTGCCTCAGCAACCCTACAACATCCCAGGAGTCCCATAGCAACAGCTACACTTGTTGTTTGTTGCCATTATAATTCCCTCCGGCCTGTGTGGTTTTGGCTCTAGATGGCTGAGGATGTTTATACTGTGCCCCTGTTAAAGGGGGTAAAATCCACATGAGAGGAGGAATGGTAGTGCTGGTAGTGTGTTTTAGCGGTGAACTTGAACTTGATGTTTGAACCCACCAATATATGCACATATGTTTATTCATGGGCAAGTGTGTTTGTGTCTGAATAGGCAGTTGTGAGTGTGAAAGCATTTTAAGTAATAATAACTTACTATTATGGCACATTACAAAACAAAAAGTGCAAAAATTAAATAAATGGTAATTGAAAAATAATAGAATAAAATACATATATATTATGTTTGCCCTTCTAATTACCTCACGATTGGATAAAACTGCAGTTCAGCGTTTAATTGTTTTAGGACCACTTCTGTTTGCCTATATGTGTTTGTCTGAAAAAAACAATTTACGATACGATTTTACACAGTCATATACAGTCATGTCCTCTCAGTCTTGGGCAATATCAAATCTACAAGCAGATTTCTGGGTCCTTTTCAAGTATATGTTTGGACAGATTACCTTGGACTGTGAGTAGATTATATATTGTTTTACAAATTATATGTTGAAGAACTCTCAAAAAACTTTTTTTCCCTCCAAGAATTAAACATTATATTAAAAAAGAGCGACACATAAGAAATGGTGTAATTGGAAACTAATGCAAACATTAATAAAAGATGTTAATGAACCCTATGGAGCCTTTTAATAAAAGCAGAGCTATTAAGTTTCTATTGTGCATTCTGACTATAATTAAGCTGAACCATTGTTTTATACATAAAGTAGTATCATTGTGGCTTCATTGCCAGACTGCATCAATGGGATCTGGAGACGATGCTACTCAACTGCTCGTACTTCTTGCTCCATGGTTGCTCATTTACTGCTGCTGCTACAGTGTCCCAGTCCCGAGAGTAATTATTCAAAAACAACACGTCATATTCTCTCTGTAGCCCGACCTGGATAATAGGTTGTTTAGACACGTTTGTTTTGCAGTGGGCTCTTCAATCTACAGTATAAAATAGTCAAAGAGGAGATTGTCTGCAGTGTACCTGCAGCATACACTTAAGTATAAGCATATGCATGAAGATCCTGCAATAACTATCATTGTAGATATTTTGATTAATTAGATTAATTAGCTGTCCTCTTGTTGGGTCAGAGGTACAGAGTCTACTTTAGATCTGGGCTCACAGTTTAAGTAGCTCAGCAATATGGGGATCTTTTGCTCACTGCTGTAAAACACAAGTTGGTGACCTCCATGTCCCTTTACACACCTCCTCGGAGCAGGAGGTCTTTGCACATATGGTTCTCTGATGCATAACCTGCCTGATATCAGACTGCATTGCTGCTGTGTGAGTAAGTCTCCCATCTTGTTTAATTGTGGACGCGTTCATTTCTCCTGGAATAAAGAGCGCCTTTATTAATGTGACTGATGCAGGAGACAGCGGATTATTTGTGCATTCAGTGAGGTGTTTAAAAAATAAGGGGAAATTTGTAGATGTGATTACTTATGAAAAAAAAAATACACCTACCAGCAGAAAAAGTCTGGGAAACACAGAAAGATGGTACTAATGGTTGAAGAGGGATGGACAGTTGGGCGAAAGAAAAACTGAAAAGATAATGAAAGAAGGGAGCAGAAATACATGCTGTGCCGGTCATAATTATCAGCTGTCTAAATGAGTCTGCTCAGAGATGACTTTGCCTCAAGGGGTCTCCTGCTCTGGAACATGGGGACCTCGCTAACTGAAGATAGTTAGCTTGTAAAGTGCTTATTATTAATGGGGTTTAGATTGGGATGTATGTATCAAACACTAAAACTAAACTCCTCTCTTCTTTCTCCTCCACCCTCCTTTCCCTTCGCTGCTTCCTCGTTTCTCTCTCTCTATCCTTCCCCTCCCTTCTTCCCACCCTAACCTATTTATCTCTGCCTCCCCTCCTTCCATCCCCTTGCACCTCTTTCTTCCCTCCCATAGCGGCCTGAACTTGGCACCGGTGGCTCGGCTGCGGAGCTCGTGGGAGAAATTGCCCAGTAAGTACGAGAAGCTGTTTGGAGACCTGCAGGACGTCTTCGACCCCTCCAGGAATATGGCCAAGTACCGCAACATCCTGAGCAGCCAGAGCATGCAACCACCCATCATCCCACTGTTCCCAGTGGTCAAGAAGGATCTCACCTTCTTACATGAAGGTAGATGGCTTTGCGGAGGAAATATGTGCCGGTTTCCTTTAACTGACATAAGACATGTAATTCTGTACAGTTTGATGTCCTCTACTTCCTCTGTGTTGTACGGAAGGTCAATTTCAGTCTTACACAGAACTTCCCCATTTTCTTTTTTAAGGTCGCACTGAGTCAGGTCAGAAATACCCAAACTGACTTCTCATTAGGTTTTCTCTTAAATGCTAAGTTCTGAATTGGGAAAACAAACAAAAAAAGTTTCTTTTTTAGAAACTTACACAAGTTGTACAATGTGACCCAGTATGACCCAATATGAAAGACAGAAACCACTTTGATCTCCTAGAAAAATGACAAGAATAAGATCAGAACAGAGATTTTTACTTTGAAGATTTGACTTAGAAATATTGTTTGAGATCTTGCAAATCTCCCAAAATATGAATCATTAATCTGCTTTATAATTTTGACAGCTGACTTCACACTCACTGTTTGTGCATGCATTTGTGTGTGTGTGTGTGTGTGTGTGTGTGTGTTTTGTATTGTGTTTGTCCCTGCAGGCAATGACTCCAGTGTAGACGGTCTTGTGAACTTTGAGAAGCTGAGGATGATCGCCAAGGAGATCCGACACGTGGTGCGATTGACTTCAGCTAACATGGACCCTGCCCTCATGTTCAGACAGAGGTTGGTTGTTTTTTTGTTTTTTTTAAAGAGTCCACAAAACGTTTTATTTTCAATATGATGATGCCGCCGGAGCCAGTTTCACAGATACAAGTCACTTAAAATCTCTACATAAAGTTTTAATGAGCTTAATTAGCTGTATCAAAAAAGTGTCACATGCAAAGATTTTCTCTACTAAACTTCAGAGGAAAGGGTGCCTGAGGTGAATTTGGTGGCTCAGAACCCAATGAACAGTTCGCAATTACTTTTACTGTCATCAGATATGTTTAGTAAGTGACTGCAAATCATCAACTTCCTTCCAAGTGTATTTTTGAAACTGACTCTGTAGCAAGACAGCCACGTCTCAGAAAGAGCCCAGTGTAGCGAGGTAGATTACAGGTTTAATACAGTGCAAAAAGGGAACCACCACACTCCTTACCTGCATCAGCAAACCTGAAACCATCACCAGTTGGATCAGGCACACACTGGAGTTTTGGTTCGATCCATTCCCAACCACTTCCTGTCCACTTCATGGCTCTTGTTGGTTTGATTGCATTCCTCTGCTGGAATGTAACGGCACAAGGACACAAGACATGGATCGGCTGGAAGTGAGGTAGAATTGATGCCAACCACAGTGTGTAGTTGGTATCACTCGGTTTGTGTGCGTGTTTACCTGTCACTGCTGCAGTGCATGACTGCCCCCTGCAGGCCCTCCCTTCATACTACAAGCTCAAGATGTGTTTTTATTTTAGACTTCTATCTTGTTTCAGCATCATATCATGTATGACAAAAAGCTTTTCAAAGACCCCGAAAGGTGACACAGCGACCTGTTTTCATGAGTGCGTGATGCTGAAGACCATTACACGCATTTCTCAGGTTGATATGGGGAGATGTCATATGTCTGGTGTCGTCCCATCGCCAATCATTTCCTGTTTGTTTGTTGTGGCATGACCTCAACATAGTCTTGTCCACTCCCGACCCCTGAACTTGTCTTTAAGTCACGCTTCAATCTTCACGCCTCTTGCTTGCAGGAAGAAGAGGTGGAAGAGTTTAGGGTAAGTTTGTCCCTGTACTGGTTTCATCCTGTTTCAGTCTGGACCAGCATAAATTCAATCCACCCTGCATCCCCATCACCAAAAGCTCTGCATGTCCCTCCCTTACTTTACCTGACTGTACATATGTGCCTGTGCTTGTGTGTGTGATTAACCCTTCCATTTACAGTGTCCATTCACCTGAACCATTCTGAAGTCCATCATTGACCCATTAATTGTTTGTTCATGAGATTGTATGTTTGAGTCATCTAGTAGCTCGAAATAATACTTAGTGTTGCTCTAAACATATTCACATAGTGATAAGTAGGTAGTCTTGAAAATTGTCTGAAATTTCTGATTTGTGGCATTTACTGTAAATTCAAGTTCAAATTTCATGTCATATACACATACACAGTTTCATTAAATAAAAGCGAACATAAGACAACTTTACAGACAAGACAGTCTACAAGTCCCAGAGAAGCCGCATGTGACTGCATGATATAATAATAAATATTAGATTCAAACAATCTCACCTCAAGGTCAAATTTGGTACGAAGAGCTTTTGATCATATCACATGATCTCCATCAGCAGATGTAGAGGATTAAGTTTCCATAATTCTATGAGCACTTGGAGGATTTCTTCCACGTTGGCTCAAAGTCTGAGGTTCAAGGACCAAAAAATCTGCTTCTCATAAAAGTGATGCAATCGATAAGCTCCAGAGCAGTTATTAAATGGCTCTTTTGATGGTATTGCGTCATCAGCTGCTGTTTACAAGGTCAAGAATGAACTTTGAAGCTCAGCTGAAATCACTGTGTGACAAACAAAGCATTAGAAATATCCAACAGATACTATTTGACTCAGGTTTAGTGTTTGTGCATATCCTCACCCCGGCATAATATTCCCCATATCGAATCTTGTGCATCTTTTGTTTCCTAATCCTTTTTGCCTCCATCTTACAGAATGTTCTGCTCTTCTGTACTGTTATAGCATGGCACACGAGCGAGAGCTGCCTCCCTCCCAGTTGCATGGTCCTGTTTTAAAATGCTATGCTCCCACACAAAGGCAGATGTACAGATTTTATAGTACAGGAGGTGTTTGATAAGAAAGTAGCTGTATCTGTTTTATTGGTGATTTGACTGATTGTTGTTTACTATTCTTTCCTTCCCCCCTTTCAATCTCTATGATTTCTGTCTTAATACTCTCATGTGCATTTCTCCTGTTCCTGTCTTCTTCATTTATCTCTCTCTGTTCTCTTCGGCCTCATCTTTCTCCACCCTTCATCTTCTGCTCATCCATCAACACTTTATCCGTTTCTCCCACATCTTTAAATTCAATCCACGTCCCCTCTGTTTACTTTGTCCCACTTCTTGCCTTTCCTCAATATTCTCCTTCATTTCCCTTCCTCCCCTCCTCCTTCTCCCGCTCACTCCTCCCTCATTAGGTCTTTGAGTCAGGGTAGCACCAACTCCAACATGCTGGATGTGCAGGGCGGCGCCCATAAGAAGCGAGTACGTCGCAGCTCGCTTCTCAACGCCAAGAAGCTGTATGAAGACGCTCAGATGGCCAGAAAGGTGAAGCAGTACCTGTCCAACCTGACTGTGGAGACGGACGAGGAGAAACACCAAATTATGTCCCTGCAGTGTGAGCCGTCCTACAGCACCTGTGAGTACCACAGAAACTAAAACTACTTTACTCTTTCATCGGTACCTCAAATGTTTAGATATTATTCTGTAGTATGAGTCAGAAATATATATTTCTATGTCAGTAGACTATAGATCTGCATCCTTCCTGGTATATAAAAGAATAACAGTAAAAAGTAAATTAAATATATCTGTTTATTTCTGTTAGAAATTAGATGCTGGAAAAAAAATCTATCTATCTATCTATCTATCTATCTATCTATCTATCTATCTAAATCAAAAGATCTCGCTGGCTGATGACTGATGTGACAGTATATACTTTACTGTATACAGTTTCCATTTGTAGTAATGGCTTGCACTGCCACCTAGTGTACTTGTTGATGTCCTGCAGTAAAGAATAGAAATTAATTGATCGATCTATGCACATCTATTGTATCATTTAAAACCTCTGTAAAACAAAACATGACCACTATAGTATGAATATTATTGAATTCAGCTTCAACAGATTTATTAGTGTCCTTTATTATATTTTAGTATTATTTGTTAGAAACAATATGTATCCACTTGAGAGAAAATGTATAAACGGAAGGACGTTACTCAATGGCTGTCTTCTTTTTGTGGTTGTAGTGTCGAAGAACTTGAGTGAGAGACGATCCACCAAGTCGGACATGTCTCCAGTGTCTCTGCGGTCGGCTCTGCCCTCGGGGAAACCACAAAACAGAGTGTCACAAGTCCTTCAGGTCCAGGTCCCACTGAACCCTCTACGAAAGAAGAGCACTGCCAAGGACATAGGCACACCTAGTTAGTACACCTGCATTGTACTATATATGCTTCACTTCTCGTATTTAGAGTTTCATTTTAATAATCCCATCTCCCAACCTGAGAGGAAGAAAACTTGCTGTACATTTCAGCCTCCTGTGAAAATTAACCTTTTTTCTTTTCTTTTTCTTATTCAGACGCCAACTCTCCCCAGGTGGTGAAAAAACCTCCAGTGAACTCCTCAGAAGAGTGGAGCACCAAGAGACCATCTGATGACACCGTCTCCACCATCTCCTCACTGCACTCCAGCCCCACAGTGTCGCCACAGGGCTCCCCGCGTAAAGGTGTGCTACAAAAAACTGTGTTTTTCTCTCTGTATGCTTTTATGTGTGAAAGGTTACACTAGGTGAAGCGGAGGCCTCAAGTAGATTTAGTCATGTCAACTTGGTTAATTAGTTTTTTCCTTCCTTGAAAACTTTAAGGATAGTGCCAAATATCGCTTTATTTCTGATGCATTTCTACATGTTTTCTCTTTAAATCATAACTGAGATGGTTGCTTTGTCTTGAATCTCCATCACTCACCTTTCCTTCCCCCTTTACAGTTGGAGGTGTGGCCAAGTCCCAGAACTCCAGCCAGATGAACTTGTCGGGATCTTCGTCGTCACTGACAAGCGACGCCAGCACAAAGGCCGGCCCCCGCAGCTACGGCATAGGTGGGGCCCTCCTCCACAAGAGGATCCTACTGATGACCAGGCAGCACAGCCGAGAGAGGAGCAGGGAGAGAGAGACAGAGGAGGAGAAAGGAAGTGAAGTGGAAAACGATAAAGAGGAACAGACAGGGGCAGTTCAGAGACACTTGTTTTCTTCAGAGCAAAAGAGAGGGAGATCCAGGCAGCAGAACAACCAGGCTACAGGGGCAGATTCAGGGCTAATGCTGCAGAGGGCACGAGCAGACAGGACAGATATATATGGGGTGCATCCCACGGTCCTAGCTGGGTCTACTCCCAGTCTACCAGGGTTGGGACCCATGACTCCATCACCTCTCTCCCAGCCCCAGTTAATGAGACCCAAACCCCCAGAGTCCCACATCAGGACGAGGTTGATGTCACCATTCAGGATACTGAGAGAAAGGAGTCAGTCGAGGGAGAGACCGATTGCAGTCAGGCTGCATCAGAATGAGGAGGAGGTTGTGCCCTCCTCGCCCCAGGATGAGAAACAAGGACAGGCAGAGCAGAGAGCCAAGAGGTCGGTCAGCCCAAACCCATTCCTTTGGCTCTGCAGGGACAGACACACCAGGAGAAAGACTGTCTGACAGAGAGGACTCATGCATCCAATTATATGCTGAGTAAAGACAGTGAATTTGAGATAAAATTGAAGGAAAAAATGAAGTTAGTAGTGTTTACAAGAAAATGTTTGTAAGAGGTTGTGATCAGTTACGCGTAGCATCTATCACAAAAGATAGAAGAAGAAGAGTGATGCCTAAAGCACAAAAACAAACAAAGAGAGAGAGAGAGTGATAGAAAGGTGACATGAGAAAGAGTTTCCTCAGCCAACACTGGAAGCAGATAAGAAAAAATTGATCTTGTTTTTGTCAGTAACGACAAATGGAAAATCATTTCAGTTTGTTCTGTGTTCTTTCAACATTTCTTTGTTCGGGGGAATAATGAATGAATTTTTCAGTTTTGCATTGTCAACAAACAGCCAAATGTCACAAAATATGTCATTGTCAAAGCAGTAAGCGTATTCACCTTGACATTTTAATCCCAAAATGAAGGATATTTTGTTACTGTGAGACATTCGTCTTCTGAGATCCCATTTTTAGAATCCATTTTCAAAAGAAAATATCATTCCTATCAAAACTTCTCAAGTTTTGGTATGTACCTTTTGTTGGTTCTGTGGCATGCAGTATTTTATTGCCATGTTCGTGTAGTTTCCCTGCGGTCAGAAGAGATTTGATTCAGCAGGTTTTTTAAATATGAACTTTAAACCGTGACCCCCAACAGTGTCCTTTACAGTCATTTTTCTTTGTTGGTGTTTAAATTCACACTTCACAGCGGTCATACCTTCACAGCCTCACGGTTTCTCAAACCATCTGCTGGAGTGTATAAGCCTTGTATGACAATGATAAGTGTTATGGTTTGTTAACGGTGTTGTCGTTTTTCTATTAAAAAGGGAACATTAACTTCACCATTCCATCGTTGCATCTGTCCCTTTTCACTTTCCATCCCTGCCCCATCCTTTGCTTCTTCACTATTATAATCTGTATTTATTACTTCATCCTAAAATGCAAATGACCTTAATGTTTCTCTCGCCTGTCCTCTATCTAGGTTACACCCTCCTTCCAGCTGGTAAAGCAGACAACCTGTCGGACTCGAGTCACAGCGAGATCTCCTCCCGCTCCAGTATCTGTTCAGTTGACTCCGTGCCGGCTCCCGGGCCTGACGACAGGTGTAATAGCAGCAACAGGACCTGTACTACTACTACTACTGCTGCTAGTGCTACTACAACTACTACCACAACACCCATTGCGGTTGCTGAGAGCACACCAGCAATGCATGCACACCTAAATGCTGATTACAGCCAGCCGAGCACAAGGTGATTAACTTCAGTTCGGTTTATCTAATGTGGCTAGGTTGATTGATTTTGGTTGAAAAGAGAGCAGCAACCCTCACTGCACTGTCGGCTCAGGATGCAAACATCTAAAATAACCAAACTGCCTGCCTGTAACCAGAAATCTCTGAGTTAACTGTTTTGTTTTTTTATTATCAGTCCATGTGAACACACTGACAAACCAGTTGGTTTCATATTCATAGCATATTGTCTTTAAAGAATTAAAACTTCTGCAAATGAAGTGAGATAATTCAGCCTGTATCAGATCAAGCTCACACTGTAAAGGCATCTCAGCCAGCTTTTAAATGCAGTCTGTACAGCATGACCTCATTCTTAGGATAATCCTCACCTAACCCCTGACATGAAATTACAAGACGACCTGCAAGTCCACTGAAAAACCATTGGTAATTGTTTCAGTGATTATTACTGGGGTGGTGATGGAAAAATCACAAACATATGCAACTTGGATGGATTAAAAATAATACACCAGGGCTAAACTATCAAGACAGAGATTCTTTTCAATCTTCTAGACTTTATATCCTTTTACTTTGTTTATTGAAATTCCTGTTAATATATCATACCCATACCTTGTAGAAAAATCTATTGGTATTAAAACATATGTTGTTGTTTTTCTTTTGTTTTTTTGTTTTTATCTAGCCATGACTCAAGCCTCAAACCACCGGGATGCACTCACACACATAATCATCAGAAACCTTTCTTAATGGCTAACATGAGCCAAAATGCATCACATGTACACGATGTGCTACCTCAAGCCGTTCCTCCGTTTCCTCTCCCAGCTGGGTTCCTATTATGTCTTTTCCTCGTTAAAACTCGGTGAACAGGAAGTTGTAAAACCCATCAGGTTTTTATTAGCGTCCCACGTTTACTGCCATCTCCTCTCTCCTCCTTTTCTCCCCTCGCAACGTATCGCTTTCACGCAGGCAGCTTTTTAATCTGCTCGAGTAAACAGCACAGCTTTTTTTATCGTCTGCTGTTTGTTTATTGTTCCCTCCATGATCAGGCCATTCTGCCTCACAAAGTGGAGACTATAAAATATCGCCGGACGCAATAATCTGTCTGCTTGCCTGATATTATATTACCTCAGCAGCCTTGCCGTATAACACCGGACCGTTTTATGAAATATGGCTCTGTTTCATTGAGTGGCTTGTTTGTCCAGTAAAACCGTGTCAGTGATTCAAACTGCCGCTTTATGAAAAGCAGCTGAGGAGAAAAACTTTTAAAAAGTTTTTTTTTTTTTTTTAATAAGCCAGACATAGTGATCTGTCATGCAGGGAATACTGTCAAATGTTTGTTTTGTTAATTTTGTCAGCAGATGAGGTATAAATGTTAATGGCTGAGCATAATTTACAGGTCAAACAAAACACATTCAGAAAATCCGTAGAAAGTTGAAGATTGTGTTGAGGTAATAGGGATTATGTGTGTTTTGTATTTCCATTTGTCTTCATTTTTGTTGTTTTGACTCTGACCCGCTTGTCCTCCAGCCAGCAACTTTGTCTAATTACTGAACCTCCTCCTTTGCCCTCATCTCCCTGCCTCTCCCTCACGGTTCATTTCAGGATGACTTTCCTCCACTTGACATTTTGCTAAAACTTTTCACTTTCTGTCTCTCGGTTTCTTTCTTTTACAGTTTTAGGCTTCGCCTCATGCTCCTCACTCTCACACTAAATTTATTGTATCTTAATGAGTTTACATACTCTACTGTGCTGGTTTGAGTCTTCTTTCATCGCTTTTGAATCATATTGAAAATATGGAAGAGGAGAATCCTGGTTATCAAGCTCCTTCTAAACATGAGTCTGATAGTATCCAGCTTTTCAGTTCATCTGCGTGAATGTGTCTTTGAATCCTCCACATTCATTCTGACTCATTCTAGGTTTTACCTGACAGTAAAAAATCACCTGTTAATTATTTTACTCCTTCTTTTTTTATCTACAGTAGTTCCTTGTCATTGGCTCGAGGATACGTAGCACGAGCCTCTACCTTCACCTCCTCCACCTCCACAGAGGAGCTGACCCCAGATCACACCTCTGTGGACTCTGTGGCCGACAGCGGCCGCGGCAGCTGGACGTCCTGCTCCTCCAACTCCCACGACTCCTTCCAGAGCCTGCCCACCTCCTCCTGCCGGCCCTGGGACCACGGCATCCACGGGCATCCACTGTCCCTCCCACACACACACCTGGGCGCCTTCAAGCACACACAGCTAACCGGGCCGATAGCAGAGGTCGAGGCTGCCGCTCACACGTGGGCGAATGAGGATGCCGCCAAGCACCACTCCAGAAACTCCAGCTCAGATCTGTCCAATCAGTCGCGGCAGAGCTGGGCGTCTTCCAGCTCGCTGTCGGACACCTACGAGGGGAATTATGGGACGATAAAGAGGCGAAACACCTCGGAGCACCCCTCCTCGCCAACCAACGAGGAAGGAGGGCAAAGCACAGACCCTGTCTACAAAACGGTGACGTCAAGCACAGAGAAGGGCCTGATAGGTGAGGGCTCAGGTTGCGAGTTTGATTCCCTGTAAACACAATGTGACAGTGATCAGCTCTGTCGCTACGTGTGTGGTTGTCTGGATAGTTACAGTAAAACATAGTTTTCCCTTTTACACAGTCACACTGTTTTAGGTGAAATACTGCAGCTTTCTGTTGCTTGACTTGCTGTTACGGTTTAGTGAACATCTGGCAAACGCTGCATTTCTTCAGTCTTGGGCGAAGATCCCAAACAGATCTATTTCTTGTCGCTGACAGGAATTATAGAGCATCCTCATCAGAAGAATATAAATTTGTCTTTTGGACCTCCCGCTCTAGTTTCATTGTAAACTATGAGACTTCGCAGCTTGATATTTTTACGGCGATAACAAAAACTTGTTTAGAGTAGTGGAAGAGGAGTTAAGACAGCATGTCCACAGCCGAAACAACTGGTCGATTTGATATATACAAATGGATCAATAGACATTGAACTGAAAGGTTTTGATAATCGATCAATCGTTTAAGTTGAATTTGCCCGTTTCTGAATGAAATTATATTTTGGACTGCTCAGACAAGCACATCACTTTGAACTTCGGGCAAATTATAGAATATTAACGATTAATCGATTCATCTGGTCAATAACTGACTGATTATTTAACAATGAAAGTGATCATTAGTTGCAGCTGTTCATCCATCTCATTGGTTGTATATTTTCCTTTTGATTTTGACACGTTTTGGTGCATGTATAGTTGTGTAGTGTTTGTGAAACATCACATTGATTTTAATTTTTCCATTATTTTCTTTTGCCCCCCCCCCCCTCGCACAACTCCCCTCCTGCACCTTCTTTTTCCGATTACTTTTTCACCCCCGTCACTCCCTGCCTCCTTCGCTCCACCCCCTCCTTTCTTTTGATCCACACCTCCATCCAGTGTACTGTGTCACCTCCCCCGCCAAGGATGAGCGTTACCGAGCTCCCCCTCCCACCCCTCCAGGCTACCAGGGTCTGGCTCTGGGGGATCTCGTCCTCACAGACGGAGTAGTAGGTGTGCCAGGAGGTCTCCTTCCCAGGCCTCCTCACCTCAAACCTCCAGACTACAGCGTGGCCCTGCAGAGGAGCAAACTCCTGCAGAGCCCTGGAGCCGCTAGCAATCTGGCTGAGGCACGGAGGCTGGCTGCTAACCATCACCTCCACCACCCAGAGGCCCGGACGGCTGGCTCCACGCAGGGCCACTCCAGACCGCCCAGCATCTGCCTCCCACCACAAGAGCTCGCTGACAGTGAGGATGGTACGTCCCCCAGGATGGTGAAATGATGGTGAAAAGCACAATGCATGTCCCACAATACTATCACTTACAATATACAGGACCATAATGTTACTAATGTTTTGGGAATGACCACAAACTTACAAAATGGCGCAAAAAAACTGAAAAAATAACATTTACAATGAAGTCATTTTTCTTTTTGCACATTCTTAAAGGAAATGCCCAATTTTTCTCTTCACTTTCTGTCTGAGGAAGATTTTCTGAGCTGGGCTCATCACAAGAGAATTACTGTAAAATGGAGTAGTAAATGGGGCGGCAAGAAGCTTTAAAGCGCATTGGAGACATAAACTGGTTGAAAATTGGATTAAACTGCTTTACTTCTTACATCTTTTGGTGGGAATTGGAAGAAGTAACACGAAGTAAACACAAATACCAGCATGATTAATGCTTCAATGCTTTGAGTTGAAAATGAGCTGTTTGCCAGCTTTGTGTCTCGATTGTTAGATTGGTCTCCTTCAACACATAAACATATGTTTACACAGGGTCTCAGAAGAGATATCAGCAGGTCTTGAAAAGAAAAATGAAACTTTGTGAACCTACAGAAACCCTGTGAGATATGAGATCCTGCTAAACATCATTTTCTCTTTTCTTTTCCAGATGAACAAGTGTCTGCGGTGTGAAGACGGTGATGTCACACACACACACACACACACACACACACACATCTTCTGTCACACGGACCAAGTCGTGTTGATCAGGCTTTGGACTAAGCTAGCAGCCTGCAGTCACCACGTATCAGAGCACATTCTCCAACACCCGTCCACAAATCTGTGTGACATCACCACGGACCATGACGCACCTGTGGACCAGGAGGAGTGGGTCATGTGACCTCTCTCCACATCCCAGGACTTGTACAATCATCTCTTTTTAAATCCATTTCACAAAAACAAAGAAGAAAAGAAAGATTTTAGATAACTTTTTAAAAACTCAGAGGAAGGTCGGTGTGACGGGGTCACATCACGGTAGATGGACATTTAAAAAAAGGACGAATAAAAGAAGGAAAGTAACAACGTCTCATTAGAAGAAGTCGGCCTCCTTGGAAACAGACCACCATGTACCTCCATTTTGCGCTCCAAGCTCTCTCGTCTAAAGGTGTTTCACATTGTTTTTTACAGTCTTAACATGTACAGTGATTTGTTTTTGTTTTTTAAATTGATTTTTTTTTTTCTTCTTTTCATTTGCATCTTTGAGCTTTGCAACGTTTTTATGTGAGAACAGTGAGAAGGAGCAGACAAAGGGATAGAAAGCTGTAGTGTAATTATTACAGGGAACATTTGCTTGTGGGGATTTTTTTGTACATTTGTTTGCTGTCAGCTCAAAAGAAGATGAATGTAGATAAATAAGACAAGAAAAAAAACAAATAATGAGATTTTTTTTAGGGGTGTTCAAGGGCCTCTATCAAACCTTGGCACTGATGATGTAAACTTACATAAATAACATCAGTTTACACACAAACAAACCAAATCCACACACAAAAAGCTACAAAACCAACTTAATTAATCCCAATATTTACACTTTTGACTGAGCCCCTCGACATTCATTCTTTCAAAAAGAGAGATTAAACCTGAACTAACAGAGAGCACGTCGGTTTGTGTTTACCACTTATTGGACTTGGAGAAAGAAAGAAAGAAAAAAAAAAAAGACTTCTATCATCTCTCAGGCAGTTCTTCATGTCGCGCTCCCCGCCACCCCAGCCACCTCTCTTATTGCTCGTTCAGTCTGACGCGAGGTACTTTAGCGGCATGCTGCCTCCTGGATGTTCTATAAAAAACTGTATTATAACTCGTTTTTAATGAGCTGAAGAACAAATGCCTTACTGCTTCCTGTAGAGTAAAGCGTGCGTCATTATTCTATTGCAGCAGCAGCTATAATAAAACGATGAATTAGCACTGTGTGATCGCACCACGTGCATGCATACACACAAAGACACACACAAACACACACACCAAACCTTAGTTTGTGTGTGAAAAAACAAAAGACAGTGTTTACACCGATGCTTACACATTTTGTTTACAGTGTTTATTAGCCTAGTTGTCTATTGAATTACAAGCTGTAATGTTAAAGTATAATTCTCCAGGTTCATTTGACCTTGTAAATTTGTTCATAACGCAGCAGGAATATGAGATGCAGCATAAACTCTGACTATGTGCTCATAGTGTACCTCTATATTGGTTTTTGTTTCTTATTTAAAAAAAAGAACAAGCAACAAAACAAATCAACAGATCATTTTAATGCCTGGCTTGCATCTCCATTCCATGTTCATAGTACATTTTGTAGAATATTTAAAGGATTTGCTTGAAAATAGTTTATTTGTACTGAAAAACGGAAGCAAATTTGTACATTCTGAGTAACGTTTTGGAACAGGAAACTTGTTTCTAATTGTGTTTTGTCTGCAGTGCAGCAGGGGTGTAACTGGAATTAGACGTTCTTCTCTTCTACTTTCTGTCTCGCGCTCTGTGACGCTTCTTTCGTTATTGTTTTGCCACACAAAGACTTGAAATGATTAATGCTAATATATACATGGCATATATATGAATTTATACATATATATTTTTGTTGTTTCTTTGCCATAAATTAATGTATAGATGAAAGAAGAGAGTCCTCTATAAAGGCTATTTTTGAATATTTTGTTATAAGAAATAATCCAAGGTTGTGATTGCCCAGTTTCTGTCTGTGGGCAGGAGTCTTTTAAGGAATTAGTTCTTGTTGTTGTTCATGACTTGTTTTCTCCCCTGACACTCTATTGTTGGTGCCATTTCTGCTCTGTCTATAGTTGTAATTGCTGCTGTGTTTTGGGATATGACTGTGTGTGTGTGTGTGTATGTGTATGTGTGTATTTTGTGGAATCATATTTGCGAGGTTGGGATCAACATCGATTTTTTATTTTTTTTAAATCCCATTTTGATGCAGTCTGGGCTCACAGCACATAAAGCAAGGCTCAGTAGTCAGTGTCAATAAAAGCCCTTTTTAGTTTGCAGCTCTGATTGCTCCTGCCTGCAGGAAGCGGGACCCTTGTGGGTCTCTTGCCATCAGTTTCATGACACAAGGCGAGTTCATTCACACTCCGACTGGATGATTGAGTGGATGGAGTTTGCTATAATATCCCAGTCTGTTTGACCTGGACAGAACAACAATCCCTGCCATGATGCCATGTCTGGTATCGTCTCCCTGCCCTTCTCTTAGCCTTGTCAACTCAGCAAGACTTTCTCTCAAACCTTTCTCCTCACTGCACTCGTCTGATGATTCCACTGTATCCACTGTGACCTTAGTCCCTTTTTTTCCTTTTCGAAAATAATCTCAATAGTAGAAACTTTGAAACAGACTGAGAGTCAGAAACTGACAATTCCACTTTTTTTTTTTTTTTTTTGCACAACTGTATTCCTCAGATTCTTAACCATACATCAGTATTAATCTTCTGCATGGATGATTTAGAAAATAGCTGCATAGAGGAGCTGACGCAGATGTTACAAATGGCACGGATCTTATTTAGAAGTTTTGCTTTCAAACATTTAATTGAGAGCTAAGATTTGTTTTTGTTTTTCCCCATAAGAATTTTGTACAGAATTTTAGAATGAAACTCTCGGCACAGAGTTATTTTATTCCTCACGAGCTAAATAAGCACTCCAAGAAATGATGCTACAATGTTTTTTTTTTGTTTTTTTCTTTTGAGGGCTAAATTTCATTGAGCAAACCCCCTCTCCTCCTACTCTGCATACAGTAGGTATGTTTTCATGGAGGATCTGGCAGTGAGCAGCTCTTGACACTGTGAACGTAACATGTCGGCGTTTTTTTAACAGCAGAAAACCAGAGAGGGTAAGTTTCACCTCTCTCACAGCTTGAGGAATATATCTGTCAAATTGTAATTTAGCCTCCCTGTCCCATGTCCTGCCATGTTATCTGGAATGCAATAAGAGAGATGTGAATGTGTTTTATGTAGACATCTTTTGGCATTACAGCAGAAATGCACAACAATAAGCTTAAATGTGGTGAGTGTGCTGCACAATCTGTACAAAGAGGTATTAACTTGGTCTGTGGCTTAAGTTTGCTTTCGTCTCACACTTCTCATAGCTATTGTAACTTATGTCTTTTAGAAAGACAACATGATTTTGCTCGTACGCTTTTTATGTATTTTTTACGAGTGATTGTAAATAGTTGTTATATTTTTGTTTAAGAGAATGTTTAAAAAGGAAAAAAAACCTTTTATTTCTCCAAGTCTACTGATATGAATTTGGACAATGAATAAAATGTTAAGCAGAAATGATTTTGTGTCTTTTTGCCTGCTTGATAACCTGGTTACCAATACTTCTCTCATAAAGCATTCATCCTTTTCTCTCTTTGGGAAATTTAGAGTCACTAAAATTGTTAAATACAAAATAGTTTTACCTCTTCACAGAAATCTGTCTACCACTGTGGTCCACACTGAAATATCTCAAACACCAGTGGATGGATTGTTGTGAAAATGTTTCATAATGCATCCTACTGACTTTAGAAATGTCTCGACTCCACGATCGGGTTCAAAATGTGGCCAGTGCTTTGGCTTGTGACCAATTATATGCAAAGCTAATGACATCCACATCAACTGTACTTTGTATTTAACATGATAAACCTTATCCTTGCTAAACATCCGAATTTTAGCACGCAAGCGTTGGCGGTGCGGCCTCACAGATCTGTTAGCATGGCCGTTGTATGTTTTATGAAGCAGTTATATTGAACAAATCTGGAAAACACTATCACTGTATTTTAACTACGGTAAATCCTATTTTTCATGCTTGGACAGTAAAATATGCAGCTAATCAAAGCCTTTGGTTTATGGAACAGTTCTGGTCTAGGTTAAATATTAAAAAGTCAACTTTTACTTGAAGTACAGGGCGAGTTGACTTTTTCAGTATTTAACACTGTCCTCAGTTTCTTCCCCGCTGTCTCTCCGCCTTCTGCTGTGTTCAGCTCTATCAGTTCTGATCAGAGGCGAAGGGCTTCATGCCGAGCTCAAGGTCAGGTTCCTTTTATTACTCATTAAAGGTTTACTATAACACCGAGGGGCAGGAAGTCATGCTGGTTGCTTGTCTGTGTGTGTATGAGAGAGGAAGACTACACAGGTCTGTGTCAATATCTGAATTTTTTTTTCTTTTTATGTTGATAGGCTTCTCAGTGCTTACATACTGGACTTAAATGTCATTGTCTGCAAACTTTACTAAATTGTTTGTAAGTAGAAACCCACAAATGTTCACACAAGTCACAACACTAAAAGTATTCATGCTGTTTAGGAGTCTGACAAAAGAGTGCACCAGAGAGTTTTCCGGAGTCTCCAATTGTATCACACGGTCTTAAACAGCTAATGGGGTTTGCTCAGTTGTAATTGCGATGGATCTGTTGACACATGAGCTAAGTAACTGTTATGATTTAATCCATAGCACTCTGAGAACTTCTCTTTTGTGTTGGCTTAAAAGTTTTGTCTGAAAAAGTTTAGTCATGACCTTGAAAACACTAGTTTGACAAAGCAATCCCAACTGAAGTCCAACCACATCACATGGCAAGAGTTCAGTTCAGATGAACAGCAACAGGAGGTCTAGTGAAAACGGGCTGGTATGTCTAATCAGAGAAGGTGGGTGCAGAAGATCAGGTGCTGAGAAGGGCATGAACAGTCTGCATATCTGGTGGGTGGAAGATGGATGAAGAGGAATGAAAAAAAAGTTTTAGAGGTATTCATCATGGATGAAATCAATCTACTGAAGATCTAGCTTGAAAGCTCAAAAGAAATGCTTGAACTTGGGTTTGGAGTATTTTGCTAAACCGCTCGCCATCTATATCGACTGATATACACAGCAAACAGGAAAAAACATCCTGTTGATCACAAAATGATTTAGTCTATGACCGTACAAATGCATAAAAGCTTTTTAAAACATAAAAAAAGAGAAAGCAGACAGCAGAGGGAATGGAGGACCATGAGTATCGATGAATTCAGCTCAATGACCTTGTACCTAAACTAATGTCACCTAGAATCTGGCATGGAGGTAGTAAAATAAGATGTCTGTCCTCACAAAGTCTGTGTTACTCTAGATAATCCACAGAAATAACACCAGCAACATCCTGACCACACAGGACACCATAAGTTCCAGAAAGTCTGACTAATTCACATGACGTTTAGTAAACTTTTGCTCAGTCTGACTTTGACGCTATCTGAACTGCTTCTGTGTTCTTTTTCTTAGATAAAGCGAGAAGGATGTGTAATGGAGTCGGATCAGGGTGGTGGTGAGGGGTGAGGTGTAGAGAGGGAGGTATGTTAACCAGCATGTTCAAAGAGCTGGTCTTTCCACTTCAGAGAGAATATTCCAGAACGATGAGAGAAGTGAAAGTTCAGCTCCGAGTGGGATTCGATTGGAAATGAGTCGATGATGAAATTACACACAGCTTCAATTATACATCACAAAGGGCGAAAGAGCCCCACTGGATGGCAGAGGAGGAAAAGTGGAAAAACGCTTGGGTCTTGTGGTATGTGCGGCTTTTATGCACTCTGTGTGTGTGTGTGTGTCACACCTCTCCTCTGTTTTGACTTTGAAGTTGTGACTTTGTCAGGAGCAGAAGCCGAGAGCAGGAGGTGGGAAAACGGAAACTTTACCACCTGAGGGTTGTACGCACACACAGGGGTTGGCTTTTAACATATTCCTGTCTAAATGAAAATGTGTGAAGCAAAACAGTTTGGAAAATATTCTGTCACCTGTACAGTCTCTGTGTTGCCCTTGAGCACGTATATGTGAGAGTGCATTTACATATACATACATAAATAAAAAGTAAGTTGGTTTTACATGTGTGTCATTAACCTTTTGTATCCCGCTTTCTGTATGTTTGTCCTCCAGTATTTCAGACTTTTTGAGGTTTTTAAACTGTGTTGTCTTTACATTATTATACTGTGTGCATGAAGGAAAAGTTTGTTATCTAGGACTAACATTAAAGGTCCAGTGTGTAAGATTTAGTGCCACCTAGCAGTGAAGTTGCAGATTGCAACCAAAATGCTCCCCCTTCTAAGCATGTAGGGAAAACTCTGGGGGAAATTCCAGTAAAAAGTAAAAGGCTTCATCTAGATTATTTTTTGGTTTGTCTGTTCTGGGCTACTGTAGGAAAATGGCGGATCAACATGGCGGATTCCATAGAAGAGGACCCGCTCTCTCTGTAGGTATAAAGGGTTCAACAAAAACACAACAGTTCTTATTTTCAGGTGATAATACACTAATGAAAACAACAGATCGTCATAAATGTTACGCACTGGACCTTTATTTCATTTCCATAAAATCTATTATTTAACTATTGGTTAAAAGTACAGCAACTGATGCATCCTTGTTTGTGGTTGAGTTCCAAAAACACTGGTTCTTACTCTTCCCATGATACAACTCTTTTGTTAGACTCTTGTCCTAAGGAAGAGGACCAGGCTTTGAAGCCAGTTTGACATAGTGGACAAATCCTGTAAAAACAATGTCATTTGATGCACAGAGTGGCTTGTTTCCCATAAGTTTACATTTTCAAAGAAGCTACTTTAAAATGGTGGCTAATTGTTTTTGACCACCAGAACCCCTGTGGAACGACTCCTTTCATTATCATAATTTGTTCCATTTGGTCTGATGTAGTCTAGATCAGCCACACAATTAAATCCAGAAGTCAAACTGTTTTGGCTTTATGCACCACTGAGCAGCTTCAATAGGAATGAATGGAGTCCCACCTCCAAAGCTCTGTTCAGTTCAACTCAATATACTTAATTAATTAATATAGTGAATTTAAATAATATGGTTCATGGCTTGTGTTGTCTGATCATGTCAGAAGGCAAACGTGTTTATAGTTGTTCCAATCAGCCACACTAAAAGGCGGAAAACAGCTCACACTTTCAGTCTCCTGCTCCATACTGTAGTGTTGCACGCAGTTGTGAACATGGGAAGGAAAATGGTGGTTTGAGATAAGAAAAGAGGGAGAAATTAAAAATTCACAGTTCATTTTCACTATGTGAAGTAGGTGTGAATGTCGGATTGACGGTTTCAAAAAATCCCAGAAAGTTTTGGATGGAGCCACCTCAGTTTTAACAAAGGGAAGGTGTGTGCGATGTCTGGGGGTTTCTGAAGCCGTTCCACAATCCAACACTTCTTTGTTGTTTCTGAAGGAGTAAACAATGTTTCCACAAAAACAGGTCTATTGTTTAATGCCTCAACATGTGGAGAAATATAGCATAGAACTGTATAATGTATTATATACTATACTTTCTTAAAACAAGATAGAGAAGTGTACGACAAGTATGAAACCAGAGTTAGGAACTATTTCCCGCTTTTGACACCACGCATGCTGGGGGTGGGGGGTTTGCTCTGCAAAGTAGTTGCATTAACTGGGGGGACAACATGACTTTAAGTTTCTTTCTGTCGAGGTCTAAGGCCAGTTGGTGATCAATGAGGCTGTCTGAACACAGGTGATGTCCAGCAGAGTCATTACTACAGTTCATCTTCTTGTTCTTCACCTCCTCTGCCACGTGTCACATACAGTCACTTGAGTCATTTTTCACAAAACCTGTGTTTCTTCAGTCAGAGTCACATTAAATATCTTCAGGTCTTTGCATTATTAAATTTTAGGGATTGCACTAACCAAAAAAAATCAGACCTGAAATAATTTAAATAAAATATTGTGTAGTCTCTTAACTGAGATTCTGGTTCATTATCAGCTTCTGCTGTTGATTACTTTTCAGATCTTTTCATGAAAGTGTCAATAAGGTCTCACAGCAGAAGCTTTGTGTTTGCTTTTAAACCAATGGCACTTCTCCTGTTAGCTTGTTAGTGGTGTTAGTGCAAGCCAACCTTGTGTGACAGTCTCAACTATTTTTATCCTTTTTTTTCTAAACCCTTTGAGTATTTAACAGTTATAGTTGTGACAGTATTGTGTATGGAATATTTCAAACAGTTTAGTTAACATGGAGACTTTACAAATAGATATATCATTATTGATATTTTTAGATGCCTGGTTTCTTTGCTCTTTGCTCTTGTTTCCAGGTTACAATACATGAAAATATTGATTCCTAAGATGTTAGGATGTAGGAGTGGGGAAAGCAGCAATGGTTTGAACACAGGCAGAGATATTATTGTCCTGAAAAAAAGTGTGCCTCTTTTGTTGTACTGCATTTCAATGAAGAAAGGTTTTTCTTCCTGGACGCTCAAGTCTGCCTCTCTGGACCATTTATGAGGCAGGAAGTTACATGTTAAGGTGGCACCCTGCAGGGTTACTCCTGCCATTTGTCACCTGTCCTCAAGGCTTCCTGCAGCTTGTAAAGAGGTTGAGGTCAGCATCCTTGCATCTCACTTTCCTCAACAACATCAGCAGCACAGCACAGATAAATTACCTAACAAGGCCACGGACTGTAACCCATTGTTATAAAGCCTGCACGAAATCCCTCAAGCGCCACATTTTCTTACCTACTATTTCTTCTTATGACATTTACGCGTCCGCGCGACACCCTCGAATCTCACTGAGGTTTTTGTTTAATTCAGTTTTGCTGAAGGTTGTCGCATTGGTTTAAGTAATTCAACTTATATGTTATGTGTTATATATGGTCAGGAATGATAAAAGTGCTGAACATTTTGGACATGTAATCTATACAATTTTGGCCATCTCCTATCAAGCTGCCTCCCCTCCAACAAAATCAGTCATTTAAAGGTCAACACACTTCTATCAGAGTTGTTGCCAGGAGATTCATGGCATAGATATTTTCTTTTTCTTACCTACTTTTTCAGGCACAAAAAACAATTGCTGACTCATTCTCTTTCTGACTCATTCTCTGCATTTGTTTCTGACGATAATGTGTTTGAAAAAAAAACAGTCTTTGGAAAAAAAAAAAAAAGAAATAAATTGAAACATCAAAGCTGACTCCATTGAGCCGGAGAATTTCCTCTTCTGTTGTTCCACTGCTGACCATGCGGGGGCAGTGCTGCATTGTGAGACACACTGCCTGTGGAAAAGCATCAGCATCCGCATCTCTACGCCCGACAGGCATTCCGCAAGATTTGTAAAAGAAGGCTATTTGGAGAGCATATTTCCCCCCAGAGACTGGCCATCCTATTAAGGTGCAAATTACCAACACGTTGTCCATGTTGGAACAATGCAATCCTGGCTTTGCGGAGGGAATGATTATATCTGTCTCAATTGTCTTTGCCCGGTGTGCAAAAGTCTCCTCTCATCCTTTAACTAGTAAATGCTGGCTCCTTAAGGGCAATGGCTGCCACTCCTCCATACTGAGATTTAATTGTTGTTTTTAATGGCTGGTTGCCTCACTTTGTGTGTGTGTATAGATCTATTTAATTGTCTTAGTGGGTGGGCAGAGTGTGTCTAACTTCACTTAGTGTGTGTTTTTGAGTGTGCACGTGAATTAGTGTCACTTTCAATGCCTTTATTTGGTTTTGTAGTATGTGTCCTGTATTTGTGTGTATGTGTGTGTATGTGTGTGAGAGAGAGAGAGCGAAAAAAAATGTATTTGGGAGGGTAATCCATCCTCCTTAACTGTAGAAGATGCAGTTGTGCTGCACATAAGGGCCTCATTGTCATCATTATCATCCTCTTTATCATCACTATTATCATCAAATATCATCATCATCTAGCTTAACTGGCAGAGTGAGCTGGGAGGAAACCTATCTACACAAACAGTCCAGCTGCCATTCACATCCACTCTTGTCTGTCTTAAGCACGGTCGGCAAAAGATCACTCCAAAAATGTGTGTGTCTCTGTGAAAGCGTGTGTTTGTGTGTGCTACCAAGCTTCATGAGAGTAAGTGAGTGTGTCCATATCCTCACCAACACTAAGACTGACTGACTATGGTTCAGTACTCGGTGTGTGTGTGTATGTGTGTGTGTGTGTGTGCACTCACATGTTTAAGTGTGAGTAACTCTTGCAGGGGGATCAGCTACAGTTGACAGAGCAAAGTAGTTGGATGCCACTTTTCCAATAATGAGTCAGGGTCAAATGGTTCAGAGGAGGAGGGAAAGGTCAAGAGTTTGAATAGGATGATCGACCTATACGCACACTCACACACACAAGTAAACTCACATGTGGATGGACACACGACTTTTTTTTCCTTTTAGAGGAATCAAGTGGAGAGTGGTGGAGGGTGAAGGGAGATGAAGAGAAGCTGAAGGGGAAATGTTAAAGGAATAGGGAGGAGATAGGAGTCTGTCAGTGTGTGTGAGTGTGTAGTATCGTCTCAGCAGGGCATCCCCTTTGCCTGAAGCACACCTAGAAGGAGAAAGAAGAGACGGGAGAAGGTGGGACAGGAAAGATTACATCAGGTTCTGCTCAAACAGAACCAGTTTGTACGATCTGAGAAAGTTTCCAGTTGATCTAGCTGAACTGCTTGCTGTGATCGTTTAAATATAAGGGTTAATGCTGCACGTTTTCAAAGTGTCTCTCCAGGAGCGCATTCATATTATTGCACACATGAAAAAGGGACAAAATGTAAAGAATAAACAAGGGAGCTAGAGAGAGTAGTTCAATCCCTATGGCTCCGTTCTTGTGTCTGCACATAGCTTACCAATCACTGCGTGAAGTGGCTGTGAGTGTGCAGATTGGTGCTTTTGGAAAGAAAACAGATTTACAAGATTTACAGAAATAAACAGATGCACAGAACACCCCCAATTCTGTCTGGGAGCGGATGGAATTTTGTCTCTCTGTATACACTATATACCAAATACAATATGTACACTGTACCAGCATTTCAATGTTTTGAAATGTTCAAAAACAGTCTCTAGAGTCTGAGACAGACACTAGAGACTGACATTTAAAAGGAGTGATTACAGTTGGACGAGATGAAAAGTCTCTTCTGCCAGATTAGCTGTTTAGCTGTCTAAAGTAGGAGGCTGATGCTTCAGTATGCTTCTCCAGTACAGACGTACAGCAAACATGCTGCAAAGTTAGGATTTTTGAGTATACATTTACATGTTTTTCTTTCCTGGGCAATATGCAAGCCTCTACGACCTATGGTTTCCAGGGATAGAAAGTCTTGAATCTGTATTCAAATGAAAGTAAATTTGTAGATCAGTAAAAATGTGCTCTGTGTACTCATGGTTACCCATAAACTTGTGCATGAAAGACTTTACAAGTAACTTAGTTCAAGTCTAAGACAGAAGAGAGACAGAAAAAGCAGCAGTAGAGAGAGAAAAATAAAGACAGAATGAGAGAAGGAAGAGAGTGAGAGATGGAGAGAGAAACTGAGAGAATGTCAGAGGGAAAACCTAAGTACCCCCCACTGAGGAAGAGCTGCAGAGAAATGGATGAGAGAGGTGATGGGGGGTACTTAGTGGGAGGCCCCTCTTTTGAACTAGATGTCAGGAGAGAGCGAGAGAGGGAGGGAGGGGGGCATCTCAGAACAGATCAGAATGTAGCAGAGCAGATTAAAGACAGAGAGATCACAACAGAGTTAAGGAGACAAGAGAGAGAAAGTAGAGATGATGGTGATAAAAAAGAGACACTTCAGCAGCTCCAGCAAAGAGAGGAGAGGAGAGAGAGATGCTGAAGGTCTAACCTCCTCTGGTGCTGCTGTGTTGAAGCCAGGTCTTTGATCCTGCACTTCATTTAACTCCACTGTAGGTGACCCTCCCAGTCTGATGCACAGGATTAAAAGCCCATTCCAGACTTTATTTGACATATAAATTATTATTCACACAAGTTCATATGGAATTTGAGTTGAAATTGACTTGTATTTACTTGTGGCATCTTATTTCAGAGTGAAAGACTGAATTACTCCTCCCACTAGTGTGACTTATTATGCGTGTGCATGTAAAAGTAAAAATCTGATTGATTGATATAAGCAATGAGGTCCTACACAAACATACACATTTTTCTGCTGATGTTGGACCCGTTTGGTCACTTCTCATAGGCTCTTCTTGCTGGTTAGAAATATGCAGAGATCAGTCAAGTTCCTAAATGCATCAACATGTAGCAACATTTGAATCAAAGTCTGATGTTTGATGGGTTGTTTTCTTTTTGAGCCCTTAAAATCTAAATGTATAACACCCACGTATTCCAAAATGTACTGCTGGATAAGCCGCCTAGTACAGTGTCACCAGGAATTCCACATTGGACCATTCCACATCCCACAATTTACAACCGTTGCCAATGTTCAGTGCCAATGCTGGATGTAATGTTCCTTACATGTTGCAAGGCAAAAAGTTAGGGTGTGGAAGTCAAAGTAGTTAATGAGCATGTTGTTTGCCTGATTTCATACCTGTTTATTAAAAATGTTATTTCCCTGACTTCCCTAGTTTCCTGAGTTTTTTAGTCCCGTTTTAGGTGCCGAACTGAAACCATACCCTAGCTATTGTATGTTTACTGTATATCATAGTGTTTCACTCTGTTGTACACAGGAAAAGTGTATAATAGTTATTTCAAGAATAAAAAAACGAAAGGTGGAGAGAGAACTCTGCTCGCTTTCTCACCTCTGCACAGCTGGACAATCACGGCATGAAGTGGATGTGAATGTCAGTTTTGGAAAGGTATAGAAATGGCTGTTTGGCCATCTGACAAGCAGCTCTGACAGAGAACACTGGCATCTTACAATATATTGCACACAACTGTTACTGACCAACCAGACAGGGACACAAAACAGATTACACATTCACTTTTATACTGGCAGTACTCGTTGCTTTTACATGTTGGTGCAGAAATGACAACAATTCTCATAGTCAAGAAGACATAGTATAGGAAAACACTGTCACAGCTGAAGCATCATCTGGCATGAGTGCTGTTAAGGAATCTACAACAGATGGTGGATCTGTTGCTATACACGATATATGTGGTGGCAACAGTATTATCATCCATGGTTATCGCAGGTCATAATGTGCAAAAACAGCTCAGCTTCCCTGAATCTTGAGGAAAAATATGAGATCCAGTGTTTTTCTCTTTAGTTGTTCTTGAATGCTCAAGGCATTTTGGGTTGATTTTTTTTCCAATCGTGAAGTCAGCAAATTGATTTGTGAACTGCCCTCGCAAAAAAAACAACAAAAAAACATTAAGGGTGTCAAAACACACCTCAGCTTTAAAGCAATTCAGATTTCAACTTGAATTCATACAATTTTTTGCAGGATGTATATACAAGCTGGGTGTAACATAACAACATTGAGCACTTCAGCGCTGTTTCCTAAAAAGCCCTCTTGTACATTTTCAACAATATTATTCTGTCCCTCATCTACAAAAACATCTATGTACAGGATGTATTTGTATTAGATTCTGTTTGTCTTTACAGTCGTGATTTTGTTTATCTTTGAATTATGGTGCTGTTTAATGAAAACCTTTATTTTTATAGATGAACCTTTACAGATTAACTTCAACGCCAAGGTCGGCACAACAGGAAATAGATTTTTTCTAGTGCTCTGTGCTGTCTGTTCCCATTAATGACATAGAAATATGCCTTGTCTTGTTACCTTGAGTCAAGACGAAAAATATTGGCTCAACTTATGCTGTATTGTATTCAGGGTCTCACTGAAAGGAGCCTGAACAACCTCTTTGTGTTACTAAGAATTTGAAATAGCCATTGGGATTTGCTACATTCAGTTGAAAAATTCAGTGATAGTGTGTGAATAACACAAAAACATACAAAAGGTTCATTTTTCTCTAGAGCTTGTGCTCCAGGAATACCAGATACAGGCAGAGTAATAAAGAAGAGGTATAAATTAATGAGGCTGTTACTTTTATAAATTCTCCTCTTGTCTGATGGACTCCTCAGTCAGGAACCCATTCTACTTCATGATAACTCTTTGATTTTTTTAAATATACATGCATGTAATAAAGTCTGGTCCTTTAAGTTTGACAAAACAAACCTATAAAATGAATTACCTTTCAAAATACCTTAGCTAATCTTGTAGCTCCACTTGTAGCTGCTGAGTACCCCTTGGGTTTGGTTGGGACAGAAATCAGAAATGTGAATCAGCCCTTTAACTAGTCAATAGCCTGCCCACTCTTAACTAAGGTGGTTTGATGTGCTGCTCATTGGCAAACTCCCAAAGCTGTTTGCCACATGTAACTTATCACAGAGGAAAACAAAGACATTGAGGGAAAATAAGCAGAAACTACAGTAAACTGCATGGGTGAAATCACCAACCAAGACCAAAGTATGTATTCAATGGAGGACTAAACGACACTGATGGCGGAAGCCTGTCCACCTGTCAGCTGCCCGAAGTCTTGAAGGATTTATAGCTACTGCACTGTAAGTACTTACTGCTTGTTTTTACCTTCCTTGTTTTAAGTTTATGTCTTGGATATAAAGTTGGTACTGTTATGGCTGCTCACATGTCTTGGTCGTTGCTGGCTGTCCTTACCTGCAGTAATTGTAGGGTTAGTTGCATTGAAGTGAGTGCCTTCAATGCTGTTTATTTACATCATGGTGGAACATGATTAATAACAAATTGTGATGTGTGGATGTTCATGGCTTGGAATGTAACTAAGTGCATTTACTCAAGTACAAGTTTGCGGTACTTGTACTTCAGTGTTTTCATCTCACGTCACTTCGAGGGGAAATGTTGAACTTTTACTCCACTACACTTATAACAGCTTCAATTGGCATGTAACATTTTTCCATCACAAAAAAACAAAAACACAGCGCTTATAAAATAACATTAATTAGTAACTATTTTTTTTAGAATTTCATGATCCAGACTACTCATTTGGGAGAATTTGCTGCTTTTCCTTTTTTATTTTGAATAATGATGAGGTTTAGACTATTAGTTGGACAAAATAGAGCATTGTGAATGTGTTGTTTTAGGTAATTGCATTTGTTACTTTTGCAATCAATGTATTAATTGTCACAGGGCCCATTTTTCTGCAAGTGACTTCTTTTACTTTTAATACTTCTAAGTGCATTTTCCTGATTATTTTTACATAAACGAACAACAGCTGGGGTTTTAGATTTATCCACTTCCTCCCTTTAGGATTATTTATTTCCTGCAGTGGTCCAGGCCTCATGTAGTGGACTCATAATAACTGGAGTCCTGCTCTGTATCTAATGAAGTTTTGGCAGGTATGTTTATTAAGGTCACTCCCCAGCCCCTGCTGTGTTGAGGTTGGTGTTTGCCTGCTAGTAGTGACAAAGCCGTGAGTTTGCCAGCTGTAAGATTTTTCACATAATGTCTCATCAAATCGAACTGTTCTGATGCACAATTTCAGTTTATGATTATGATTCACCGAAAAACTGTTATGAAAGCGCGGCCAGTCAATTTCTCTCCCGCTCTCACAGCACTCCTTTCAGATGTGTCTGCTTCCTTTCATTGCAGCATGTGGCCAGTCTAACAGAAGCTAAAATAATATGTCGTTGTGCTGCTTCAGCCACATCCTCTAAAAGCATCCCAGCTTTAATTGCGGAGTAGAATTTCTTTTACACTGAAACCATTGAGGGATGAGGCACATCAAGTGTAGCATCAAAAGGTCAGTCTCGTATGAAATGGGCATATTGATGGAGCAATTACAAAAAAATATTCTTACATCAAGACTTTTCTTTCATGAAGTTGAGATATTTTGATACCCTTTTCTTGTCTCTTCCCGTCTCTCCCTTTTTAAGTTTGAATAAATGTTGTGAGTCAGTGTGAGTTTTTGGATTGATGGATGACTACAGTGCCCAGAGGCAACTATTTCAACTTACAAGCCTGTCTGTGCTTTTAAACCAGCTTTCATATCATTTAGAAGAAGACACCCACATGTATATGCTATGCACACACACACACAATGGAAGACTTCAGCCTTGGTTTTATTATTAATTTTCACCAGCACTCTGCTTTGACTGGACCTCTTACAGATACACAGTGACTCTTAGGATGGGTTTGTGTGTGGGTGAGTGTATATAACTTAATTTGACTCAGACTGGGAAAGAATTATGTTTTCTGTGTTGTTATGATGCACAATGCCTCTCTGCAATCCCTTAATGTTGCAGAGGAGGGAATAATATGTCGAATCTCATTAGCAGGGAGACTGCGACATCTTCAGTGTGCTGTTTATACCTTAACCGTGTGTGTGTGTGTGTGTGTGTGTGTGTGTGTGGCGCGGGCAAGCTGGTGGATGTGGTTGTTTTTATTTCTGCCTAAGCATGCATCTGTTTGTATCTGTGAATATGCACTCTCTATTGCATCTTCTTTTGTTTGTGCGTGTGTGTGTGTACCAGTCAGTCAGATAGCAGTTAGTATGCACTGACTGTGGGTCCAGATTACTGTCATGATTGATGTAGCTGTGTACACACTGGATCTTAGAGCTGTCTGCCTAAAATGGATCGGCCATTCCCTCCATTTTATTCCTCATCACCATCTTCCTTGTTGTCCTCCCTTTTTCCTCCTCCTCATCCTCCCTCCCACTCTTTATTCGGCTCTTTTCTGTCTGAGACTATAATCTCTGACGAGAAAAGGAAAAAACCTTAATTTGATTCAGAAAGCAGTGTCTGGATTTCTTTAAATGGTGTCTCGGTGCATGAACAGACTTGTTGATGTTTGAGCTGTTTAGTGTGTGTGGGAGACTCAGGCTCAGGTGGTTTCACTGATAACTATTATGACCTTGCTGAGTGCTTAACTTTGACTGCCTCACTTTTAGTTCTGAATGTATTTTTCAAACAAGGCACATTACTTGACAGCAGTTTTGGGAAGTGATCAAATGTTGCTTTGCAAGCTTCAAATCCAAAAAATGCTGCCTCCAGTGTCTTACATTTCCTACTTTTTTATCGTAAAGTGCATTTTTTTTGGACAGAACAAAGAAACTGAAGGTGTCAGTTTGTGTGCCTCAGCTTTTTGAGAAAACGGATTAATTGCAAATGACAAACTTCAGTTGCAGTCTTGCTCTACTCTACTACTGAGATGTTGCAGCACAGGCTATGTTTTGTGTAATCGTGTGTTTGTAACATAGCCTGGCTTTGGATACGAGATGATTCAATGATTCTCTGGCAAAAGAGGGACAGTCTTGCTTCGTGGGTTTCCAAACCCCAGCTGCAAAATGGACACTCTCTCTCCTGGCCAACAGCAACACTTACCGGATCAGTCTTAAAAACTGACCGGTTGTCCTGCTGCCGATCAGTCTGTTGTGAGTGAAGAACTGCACAATTGATGAGGACTCTTTTCATTTTTTACTAAAACTATATTACATCGTCTCCCAACTTGATTCAAGTTTTCTCTCTGGAGAGAAGCCAATTATGCATTACTTTTAGTTTTCTGTTTCAACTCTTCCTCTCCCTTGCTAACTAGTTTTCATGCACTTTCAATCACAACATATGATGTTATTTCAGCTGTCTCCAGTTGGCTTAATGTAGCTGGAAGGTTACTGGTTATTGTGACAATAATTTATAATCCAATTTTCCTCTTTGTTTTTCTTTTTTTTTTTTTAAAAGCAAGAAAAACAAGGTTCAACTACTTGTACAGTTATTCTTTCATTTTTGTAAAAAAAAAAAAAAGTATCTGTGGTATTCCTTTAAGCTCCTCTCTTACTGCTAAGTTCGAATAAATTTATTGTCATTGTGGGATTGTTGTTTGATTCTTTTTTCCTCTCACAGCAGCTTTGCGTTTAACACCTATTCAAGTCCTATAATGGTGCTACGGGCTAGATTACTTGGAATACAGTAGAGCCATAAAACAACTGTGATCAGAGCCTGTAATGAGAGCACGACGAAAGGGCAAAAATGCAGTTAGAATGGCAGAAGTGTTAAAGGCTTGATGTTCTTCCAAACTGTAGGCGCCGGTCATGTGCACCTCTTTTTCTTTCATTATTCATTGTGCATGCGTGTGTGTGCATGTGCTTGGATATTAGACCTTAGAATAGCAAGTGGAGGTGAATGATCACCTCGTCCTTAATCGGATGGAGACTGTATGCCCCTGGCTATGATACACACACACACACACACACACACACACACACACACACACACACACACACACACACACACACCCCTAGCCCATCAATGACCCGTGTATAGCATTCAGCCATTTGGAGTCATTTCAATGCAACACATTTTCCTTCAGGTGGACGAAGGCTGTTGATGCCTAGGGGCGCATACAAATTTCTGCAATCCAAATTCCGGATCCTTGCTCCAGTCCTGATTGATAGACTTGGTGATCCAACTCTCTTCTCTAGATTTTATTCCTTACCTACTGTGTCAGCGTCTTCTTCCTCTTTTATGCCACTGACTCTCTCTATCGTTTTCTCTCTTCTTTTGTCTCCTCAGATTGTAGAGAAGTATTAGATCATTTACACCTTTGTGGTGTAGAGGAACCAGTGGTAAAGGATAGCATTGTAATGTTTATTAAAAGAAAGCACACGGTCCATTCACATCCCGTGGCATTTCTCAGTGGATGGAGTTGCTCAGAGGAGTTGCCAATTGTTAAAACCTTTAAAATAAGCCCATCAATGATATGAGGGTGTTGTCTCTGTTTAAAGATGTTCTCTGATGTCTGAGGTGAATGATCTCTTTGAGGTTTTTCTGGCTGTCCGCAGACTCCTGTTCAAGGACTTTGACCCCTTCAGACAGTTCTGTGACCAGTTTTTACATTTTGTAGTTACACATGTTTTCATTTGCAAATTAAAATGTAAACACACTCAGATTCAGACTTTGAGTTCAGTTAGCATCCTGTGGGAGTTTGCTGTGTGGATGTTTGTCTGGAAAAAAAACACAGAGGTGTGTTTATGGAAACTTGAATTATGGTAATGTGTGTGCATGCACATGCGCTTTCTCCCTTCCACAACCAGATATGAGAGGTCCTGTGCGATAGGGTCAGAAGTGCTCATTACCTGCTAAATTACCCAGGATCCTATGGGAGGCCTGCTCTGTCTGCGCTGCAACAGTAACTCAGTGGTAGATGCAGAAGCCTAGACTGCAGACTCTGAAGTGCTTCACAACACCGGATGACTGGACTCGACTCTGCATCCAACTCTGACTCTACCATGAGAACTGAATGTTTTCTTTGTCATCTTGTGTTTGAAATGAAATCAAATTGGGCTGTTCAGTCACTATCCATCTGGGAAACATCTAGCTGGGAACAAATGCTCTTTCTGCAACACCCTGCTTTAGATTCTTCACTTGGGCCCACCCAGTGCATATTTTTTGTTGAGCACTGAGCAACTTGAGGATTGACTTTGCTCAAGGGCACTCCAGTAGTAGTGGCTGTATTATATTATGCCTTACCAATATTTTGGTGCTCCTGTCAGTCCTTGTTTGATTCAATCCTCTTTCACTCCCTCTTGTTATTGTAATACTTTTCATCAAAGTTTTTTTTTCCTTGCTCATAGATGTGCACTGACTTTTGTGAACTGTCGGATCAAAGCTAAGATCCTAGGACACTTTGAACTGACCCTCCGTATTCAGGTTGAACTCTAGTAGGTTTAACTTGAAATTACCTACATCAGATCAATAACCAAAACTGTAGTCCCTATAGCATCATATGTTCAGGTTCTCAGCTGATGTATCTGTTTTTCTTTAATAGAAAGACTGTTGAATGTTTTTACTGAAAGTTTATTGGAGTTCTTATTGTAATTGACAAATGCAGTGTTCTTTTTTGGTGCATTAGACATCACAAGTTAAATCAACTTGTACTGATGTGAGGTCTTATGTGACATTTCCAAGCAATCAATATTTTCTTCGTGTGTGGCATTTGCAGGCAGTTCATACTTCGATATGGCTGCAGATGTAATGCTTTTGACCAGAGTGCACAAGAGAAGGTTGAACCAGTGATCCAGGCTGTAGAAATCTCAGATAACATGTGCTGATTATACACCATATATAGATGTGTTTCTGCTGGCTTCCAAGAAATCTATGGAGCCATGAAGCAAATACCAGAATGCTCATGGGGCCATGGAAAAGCAAATTAATCCATGACCTTGAGTTGGAAAGGTTGAGGCATTGTCAGGCTTTTGGTGTATCGCAGGGTCCTGACAGTCTTGTTATAAATGAAACGTGGAGTTATTAACCAGTACACAGGGTCTGATATAAGCAATCATTGTTCTACATTGGGAGAGGTCTTTATTAGAAACCTGGATTGAAAATGGTGGGTGAGAGTGGGTATGATTTGATGAAGTGGCCATCCATATTTTGGTCTCAACCACGCTGTGCTTTTAGAATGACTGACCCTTCTCCTATCAAGGAGCACTTCTTACATAGATGGGTTCTTTTAATTTCAATGTGATTTTCTGAAGTAATCTAGTGGCTATGTTACTGTTTGCTACCGTCCTTTTATTTTGTTGAAGTAGTTTTATTTTTTTGTCATTTAGAAATGCAGTTCCAAGAAAAATAGAGAAATCCCAGAGCCTGTAATCATGATCTATTTGACCTAATCTTGAAAACCTTCAGTTAATTTGTTATCCAGGATTTTTTGGCATCTTTTTTATACCCCTAAAATATGCTAGATGGGGAAAGAGGAAAGCCACAGTAATAAGAAAACTATATCAAATAATGATTTTATACTATTGGCTATGCTATATTACTTAACTGCTGTAAGGATTTGAAATTTTCAGCTGGAATTTTCAACATGTCGCAACAGTTAGTTACTTTTATATTTTCAAATTTGATTTTTTAAGATTTAAAAGCTTAATGCCAGAGGGCATTCAACGCTGCAATATTGTGGCTAATATATTATGTTTTACTCATCTGAAATGTATACTCAATCTGTATATCTGTATGTATATGTATACTCATGCTGAGAGCTTAAAAACTCAAGTTCCCAAAATCATATCCACCTTTCCTGTTTCTAAGTTTATACAATCTTTTTTTACCTCTTATACTTGGCTCTTGATAGCAACATTGTCTTGGATGTGTCACAGCACGGGAGCTGTTTTGTTTCCAATGTTTATTATCATGAGGAAGTTAATCAAAATGCTTTGAATAATTGAAATGAATTATGTCTTTCCAGACATATCACTAGTGTCTAACTAGTTTATGAATATCTCCTATGATAATTTGATTGCCAGTGCACTTCCTTGGACATTGAACAGAGAAAACACACAGCAGGGTCTCAACTTTCCCTGACTTTCCCCTAATCAGATCTAAACTGGTTATGAGTTGTGCCAGACAGAAGATACTGCCAGTAATTTTAAATTGGAGGGAGAGGGCATACACAAGGTGTGTGTGCAAGCTAGAGAGTAAAGAACACATTTGTTTGCACCAGTTTTTAAAATTTTATTTTTATTTATAAGAAAATGTTTTGTGTAAAAAAAAAATAAAAAAATAAATAACAACAATAATAATAATAATAAGTAAATAAATAAATCCATCCACATCAAATTCTTGGAGGTACTATCAGTCGGTTGCACTATTGCTTTGATTAATGAGTGTTTTTGAGTACACTTGCTGCTTGCAGGTGGTCAGGTCAGACTGCTGTACAGGGTTGCAGCCCCTTAGTTTTGCAGATCAAATGGCAGTGTGTGATTGAGACAGAGCGATTGAGACAGAGCGGAGGCCCTGCTGAACTAGAAAACGTTAGCTCAGAGCATAGGTTGTGAAAATTAGTAGGAAAAAAGTTGGGAAATTTTTCTATACCCGTTAAAGGCATAGTTTACCTCAATAGAGAATTATTGAGTCAGAAATTCGTGGATAGATGTTTTTGTGAGAGACGAATTCAAAGTTTTTCCTTTCTCTTTTCAAAAGAAGGCCACAGGATATTACTCACACATACCACATAATCTGTTTGTTTTGTGGTACCGAGTGTGTTTTTCAAGATAGCATGTAATGGTAACATAGTGTTGTGCGACAAGCCAAATGTGAAATGGTTCTAATTGGAAATTGCTGTAGTGTATAGATATTGTGACATGTGCTGTAAGACTGCAATATCCAAGATAATGCTATTGTTTGTACAGTGAATAATGGGCTTTTTTACACACCGTGCCATTGTTTGGCTAAAAAAACCCATGAAAATCAAGTATGAAGCAAACGTTGCTTGAAGAAATTTGATTTGTATTTTTTTTACAGATGAAACAAATTGAATTTAATTAATTGCCATTTATTGTGATAATCAATGAATTCTTTGTTTCTCAAGCAGAAATTCACTGGGTATGAGTAGTTTTCTTTGTTTTCTGACATTCAGGCCAAAACAATTACAAAAATCAAGAAAGACATTGTTAGGAGCAGCCCTGGTATTTTTTCCAGCTGGCCTGATTATTTTTCTGTGTGTTTGGGGATCATATGACATGGGGATGTGTATAATTTCAAAATAACAACAGAAACCGAAGCTACTGCAAAGCGAGTCTGATGAGGCCTGTGGTGAAGAAGAATATTGACACGAGCCTCCCAGCATGTGTTTTTATGTTGTGTTTGTCAAAATAATAAAATTGCCTGTTCAACATTCAACAACTCCTGTAACACTACATGCTTGTAATGAGGAGCACTTATTATTGGATGCAGCTACAGCATATAAATATAGCCGCAAGCAGCAATGGGGGCGGCAAAACAGTTTGGAGTTCAGACAAGAACCATCAGCCAAGCATAGTCTGAAGACCATGTCCACCAAGTTTCGTGTAAATCGGACAAAGTGCGTGCCTTCTGTAATTCTGAGAGTATCTGTCAACACTGGAATTAAAGTTAAAGTACAAAGCAATATGAAGATATACTTATAGCACTCTCCAAAGGTCAAAGGTCACCAAAATGCTTGGGCCTCTCAAAGAAGGGGTCATGAATCTGTGTCAGAAGTCTGAAGTCAAAACATCAAATGGTTGCCGAGATATGGCCTCACTTCCTGCTTGTTCAGTCGAATTGAAATTGCAATAATATCCCTTATAAATGTCTTCAGGATTTCACGCTCAAACGGTTGGAAGAACACTACTAAGGTTGCTAAGTGATACCTGTTCTGGTAATTCTTGGTCCTATGAAGTACATCGTATGATTGCTTAGATTTTATGTGTGTTTACAGTTGTCACAGTAGTAGACCCAGAGAGAATGGCTTAAAGTGTTTCAGCACCATGGAGAGGGACACAGGGAGGAAGAGTTTCCCTGGGATTTTCAGGATTAGAATTAAGGTTGAGCCAGTTTCTGGTTTTGTTGTTGCAGCCATTCTGATTCTGGCTAATTAAAATGGACAATAACCAGCTATCAGTGGCCGCTGTGATACTACAATGCAGTACATATAGCATTAGCAGAGTAGCAGAATCACAGCTGAGCCACTGGTGCAGGGTTGGCAGTGTCTTCATGGTAAGTTGCATACATTGGGCAAATAGATTTCTAGAAAGTTTAAAAAAAAAAACAATAACCCCATTGTTTTCCTTTTTCGATACAACTGCTGTGCAGTAGTCGCCTCACAGCAAAAGGTTCCTGGTTTGACTCCCTCAGCCAGTTGTGGCCTTTCTGTGTGGAGTTTGCATGTTCTCTCTGGGTACTACAGCTTCTTCTCACACGAAGACATAAAATGTGTACCCTGCCTAACAGCCATTGTCAGCTGGGACTGGCTCCAGCCCTCCACAACCTAGTAAGGATAAGTTATTGAAAATGGATGGATAGAGAACAGTGTCTGTCAATCACTTGTGATTACACCTGTATCCAGCTAGTAGCCTTTATGAATCAGTAATGTAGCATAGTATGTATGCAGTAAGTAAGTATGAAGTAAGTATGAAGCCTTGTTTTGGGCTGCTCCCATTTGCCCAGTTAAAGTCACTGCACTGTGCTGTACAAATGTTTCAAATTAAAAGCCCTCTAGTGTTTCCAGTGTTTTGACAAAAATCCTTTATTTCTTAACAAAGATGGGCCAAATCTATGATAGTATGTATATAGAAGTAGGTGAAAAATTGGTGTTGGTATAATATGAAAAAACATCAACATACAATGTGTATATACAAATGTTCTGTAGATGTGAATCTAAAAGATGTAAATAAATATAAATAATGCTAAGTAATAAGTATCAAATTAGTAAAATACTAGATTACCTTATATACATACTTGTATACATGTCTTTATACAGTGTGCAATACCTGTATTTGACAGTGTTATTATATTTACATTAACAAGTGTCTTTTAAACTGCAAATCTATAATTTTCTACGTAAGTAGATGTTTTGTTGACACTGAATGACAGACTTCACTTTTCATCACTCATGGCCTATGGAAAGAAACTGTTCTTGTATCTGGTTGTTTTGGCTTACACTTCATTGGAGCGGGAAACTGGAACAGATTGTGTCGGGTCTGCAGTGATATTTCCTGCCTGTTTCCTGACTCTAGAGATGTATAAAACCTGCATGGAGGGCAGGTTGGCACCTAAACATAGTCTGTTCCTGTCCTGTTTGGTGGTTGATCCAGACTGTGATGGATGTACAGAGAACATAATTTGAATGAAGCTCAAACAAAGACAGAGGAAACACACTCAGACGGTTTAAACACCTAACAATGTTTATCTTTGTCTTATTTTACATTTCTGTGTCTTGTTTAAGTATGACTAGCTTGTTTTTATTGTATCTAAGAATCTCCTGTGTAACAAATGAGCATGAACAAACCTAGAAAAGAGTGAACAAAAATGTGAAAGACCTCCCTTTCTTCTCCTGCACCTCAAAGGTGCCAAAACTATCACTTTGTTTTCGCCCTGGCAGGTGAGCACAGCTGTTCAACTGGCAGACACCGCTGCTGTCACACACAGGTGGGGGAGGTGTGAGGGAGGGACAGGAGAAAAGACAAGACAAAGGCGTTGAGAAAGAGAGAGTAGAGCAGAAAAAAGCCACTGAAGAAGAATGAGAAACACACGAAAGGAACAAGACTAAAAGAGACAGAGGATAAAGGATAGAGGATAGAGCATGAAGACCGGATGGAGAAGGCAGACACAGATACAGACACAGAAAACAAAGTACTGGGAAGTGTTGGAAGAAAAAGAAAAAAATAGAGAGTTGGCACATTTGTTCAATTAATATGGTCCTAGACTTGGCACTAACTTGTTTTGTTTTGAGTTTTTTCTGACACAAAGACTTATCTAATTAGGATTTTATTTTGTTAAAGGTTTGTCTAAATAAATAAATAAAAAGTTGCCAAATGGATGAAAACAGCAAAGGAAGAAAAGCTGGGAACATGGAAAGAGAAAGCGATAGAAAGAAGGGCGACATGAAAGAAGAATAACTGAGAACTGTCTTCACTTTGACTTTGGCTTTGTGGACCACCTGCTTGAGACCTCACTGTATGTGATTCTGTCTTTTCCTGTCACCACCTCTGTCTTTTTCATGCAGATAAACTCACTAACACTCTTTTATCTCACGTATATTCTCTGCACACACGTTTGTGGTTTTCTCCCCTCATATTCATCTTTGTTGCGTTTTTTCCCCCAACACCAGAGCACAGCCGCAACTCACCTCTGCTCTATTGTCATGCTCGTACTTCATCTCAGTGGGGCTTGCTTCGAGGCCACAGATCTTTGTTACTGCATGCACTACAGAGGAAGATAGAGTGGTAGAGGTCAAGTTTACAGAGGTCGAGTGTGGAGGCTAGCTCATGAGACTGGCCTAGTGAAAAGGGAGGCTACTGATTTGATCTCTAAAATGTCAGTATCCCTTGAAGCACATGTTCATTAATTAATCAAGTTAGATCATAGGAGAAGCCAAATCATCAAAATACAAATGAAAGCAGCGCTATCACAGCTCAAATGTTTGGTGTAATGATATAAATTCATCAGTTCACTTTTTGTTGACTGTTTACAGTCCATGTAACAGAGAGATCAAAGATTGCATCATGTCTTTTCAATATTATCAGTTGGGAAAATGCAAATCATCTCATTCCCCTCATGTATGAGCACTGAATTGCAAGATATTTTGGTCTCCCTTTATTTTGGTCCTTGCCAATAGCAGAGTTTCTATTTAGACATTACTTACCAAGAGGCATGATTTGTTGTTACCTTGTCAATACCTGCATTACATTATACAGGATGCAATTTGAGCACTGACAGTTTGGTCAAAGAAAGGGTGTCACGCTAGTAGCGGCTGATGTAGCCTGTAGCTTCCAGCTAAGATGAGGAGCGTCCTTCATAGTTCTGGTAACTTCACTTCTTTCTAACTCCCCAGATTTTTTCATTTTTAGACTTGTGGTATTCAGGCCCAAACAACACTGACTCGAGTGCGGTGTTAATTTTGGCAGCTAATTTAGATTTAGAGAGAAAAACAGACTCTCTAATGAGGGTTTACTTTTTTTTTTTTCTTTTGCTATTCAGCAATACAGAACAATTCATCTTCCCACTCCTGCCCCCAGCCCCTTGGAAATTGCTGTGTCAGTCAGTCCAGGCTATGTGTTCGGGTCTCACTTGATTAATGGATTTTTTTATGGATCACGTTTTATTGTTTTGAATTGTGGATTGCCTCTTTTTCTTATTTTTTCTTACTTATGGGGGGAAAATATCCGATAACATTTTAGTCTTGTCGATGAAAACAAAACTTCAGCTTGCGTTTATCATGGAAAAAGATTGTTGCTAAACTTTTCTTTTTCAGAGTTTTCATGAATGATAACACTGCTCAAGTGACATCACTGCAATTTATCAGTTTTCATGCAGCTCCCTCTAGTACTCCCGAAGAACTGTAACAGACTTGTACAGTCAGTCGAGTGAGGAGAAAAGCAAACATGGCAACAGCACAGCTAACAAGCTGTGGTTGTTAGAATTGGTGGTGGACATAGATAGTTTGATAAAATGTGTATGCTGCAGTAAGAAACAAACACAGTTTTCTTATTAATGAATTTAGTTATTTATTAAGTAACTTTCAGATTGTGATCCGGACCACACACATTGGATTGGGCTTGAGCTGAATTCTATGCTTGTGTAACTATGACTGGATGAATACAGTATTTATACTGAAACCCCTCATCCTCTTTGCTAACAGGTGGAGGCATCTATCTATTTTTGAGTTGTTTATTGTGGTCATGGATGCAGTTGTACAAGTGCAAACAGAGCAGACCAAATATGTATTTTTTTTACATAAGTAACTTCCTCCAGGTCCTCCCGAGAGATTTTCCCAGACACTCTCACTCAGGGAGTTGCATCTTCTCTCGGATCTCTTTGCAAATGGTCTACCCCAGATCGCTTCCAGAGGGAGGCAGCCATGGGTCAACCTTATTATTGGCCCTACTGGCTTCCTTTCCAATATAAAGGAGCAGCAGTATGATATCTAGGTCCTCCTACATTGCCGAGCTCACTCACGTAGAGTGAGATCAGCCACCCTGCAGAGAAATATCATCTTGGCCACTTGTCTGTGAAATCATTCTTTCAGTCACTGCCAAAAGCTTGTGACCACACATGAAGGGGGTTTCAACGATGAATGACCGGTAAATTGCAGCCACCGCTCCAAAGCAGCAGTCAATCATATCATATTTTGTATCATCACTTCTGAATAAGGAAGTGTATACTGAGTCCTACTCACATGGGTATAATTAGAAGAATATTGTTGTTTCAGACATTGCACCCACTGCCTGCATGAATCTGAGAAACCCTCAAACCTGGTGAGGCATAATGAGATCAATTTTGTTAACCAGATGATAACATTTTTACTTTAATTAGATGCCCTGAATTTGTAATGTCTTCTACAAACATTTCAGGGTTGAACAGATAATAATAGCACCTGTATTTGTAGCTCTCTGTCAGCTCTGACTATGGACTGAGAAAATATGCTCAGGAGTTGAGACTGTTTTTCTCCATTAGCGGTGCATCAATAGCACTTCCAATGCATGCCAGAGCTAATAAGTGACCAGCTGGTGCTTAGAAACCAAGCGCCTGAAGCCTTGTCAGGAAGCCTGCCGTCACAGTCTAGTCCCCGCCACAAAACAAATTCCTGGTGACAGCATGACATACGCTTAAAACAGAGAGGACCATGGCACTTCACTTCTGTCCACGCTATTAATTAGCAGTAGGTGTGTCAGTGCCAGGAGTACAGACTGTTGACAAAGATTGTGGGCACCTCGACCCTATTAGTTTTTATGGGAGTAAGGAGAAGTGTCAAACAAAGGCCGGTGTCCCTCATGTTGTTGGACAAAGCAATATCTGTAAAGTCAGAGTAAATGGGAGCACAGCACATCTTTATTCAGTTAAAATAAAATCCACTTGATCTGGCTAATGTCAATATACAATTCAATTAGCTCAATGGATATTGATATATCAAATTATGTTTGTTACAAAAGAATAGAAATATTTTGTTTAACTGCAGCTGCAAGATTATGATGTGGCAACACCTACATCTAACATGGATGTTTGTGTGCGTTGATGTAATACACCTACATCTAACATGGATGTTTGTGTGCGTTGATGTAATTTATGGAAACATAAGCAAAATTTGTGAAAATTATACTGTAGAAAACGACTCCAAAATGAGCCATTCAACAAGCAGCCTGCTGCCCCTGCTCTAATAGCTTTATTTTTCATATGTCAGGCATTTTTGGTATGAAAATTTCCATCACAAGTTCCCTCCATCATAATATGTGCTCAGCCAGCTGTGAGGGAAATGTTGAACATTGTTTTCTCTTCAGTCTACATATCAAAATAAGGGCTGGCCCACCTCAGTTGGGGGCTCTAAACTGTTATTTGCCCCACCTGCTGTTATTTTGTGTATCCTATGGCTATGCAACAATTTGATTTTTAAAGTAGTGATTCATATGAGACTTTGAAGCTCACTGTCTTCATGTTTTAAAATAAATACCATGGCATGCATAACCATTTTGTCATTAGGTCTGTATTTGCTCTGTAGTGGCTCTGACAGTATAGACGTGGGAGCTGTTGTAGACAGACTTCTGTGTCTGTGTAGACAGACACAGAAGTAGGCTGTTGCTTAGAAAATGTATGATGCTATTATATGATGCACAAACACAGCTTATTGTAGATTTTGATGTGGGCTTCTATGCAGGGAAGAGAGAATATCCACTGATACTGACTCATGTATTATGTCAAAAGTGAATCATGTTAGTCTCCCAGATTGTGTTGCACTGCTCTACTACTTATAGTATCAAATTAATGTTCTGTTAAACATAATAATTACCAGATTGACTTTTTGTTTGTGGAATGCCATGCTTAATGGCACATGTAATCCAGTGAAATTTTTTGAAGCCTAAACTTTTCTGACCTCCCTTTTCTGAACTCAGACGGGATCCTAGAAAGTGCTGCTGGAAGTATTTTAGCTTTTACTTTTCCCCAAACTACTAGCTTCAGAATCCCACTAATGAAAGTCTCGTCTTATCTGTCCTCATGAATTTTAATACAGACGCACAGATTACATTTCTGTAGATACGGCAAAGCCAGAGGAAAGAAATTGCCTAGATTCAGATTGTATGCATGTGAAAGAACACTTATTGTTTTCTATGAATATATCAGCAAACCCAGGGAGGGGTATAAGCAAAATTAAATTGTTCCTCTAAAAAGGTCTAAGTGGAAATGGTGAATCTCAAAATACATCTTTTTGATTCAAAATACATTATAAATCTACTTTCAAACTTTGATCTTTCAATTTTGGGATGTGAAATTGTTTGATACTGGCATCAGAGTGTTTTCTCTGCTGGCGTGATACAGAATTACTGTTAGTCATTACTGCTTTCACTTGGAAGCAAAGAAAATAAATTTAGATCATAATGAGGAGAAGTGATTTAATCTGTAATGACATATCTAAATGTTTATTGTCATTTCTAATAACCTAGAATCTAGCTTTGTATCTTTTTATATTAAGTCTCCTAAAAACTCTGATTACTACACAATTAATCACTCATACAAACTAATTTTAAACTTGAAACAGTAGAGCTGAGAAAGTCTTTATTTGGCTGTTTATTTTGAGGCTCTGTGTGAACTGTAGACACCATACATTGCATTGACCAAAATGTCCTTCAGTGTCATTGCAAACCATTGCAAGTTTTCCCATATTCTCACACCGCATCAAACACTTTTCTTTGTTGCTATGCTGATGGGAGGATGCCTATTTGTCTTGTTTAATATCCCCAGAAGATCAGATGCTCTCAATTTCTCCCTTTTTTAGTGTCAATGGCGAGGGGTCACCTTGTCCTTGAAGATGAAAACAAGTTGCACTTAGCCGCCAAGCTGCAGTAGTGTGTCAGGAGATGCTTTGCTCTACATTTGGAAAGCAGCTCAGGGACCGGCGAGAGCATCTTTACTAACACAACCGTATATGACAAGGGAAATTACTGCCACTGAATGACTGCCAGCCTACACACATACACACACTTGTTTTGTGCAAACATGGAAAGACCACCTTCTGGCCTTCTCATCTGTTCCCAGTTGGCTTTTTCCCTGTTCATATATAACCAGAAAAATAAAGCTGTTTTGTGACTTTGTTTCGACTTGTGGCAATTTCTCCAATTTCCGACGCTCAATTACTGACCCCTGAGAGAAAGGGACAGAAAATTGCAAAGAAAGGCAGTGACCCCCTATCTCAGTGGAGGTTCAACTCATTTTCGATATTTTCACCCCCTTTGGAGCAATGGCGTCCTCTGGAAATGCCCATACACCGCAATGGGGGTGTGATGATACGATTTACCATGATTGTGTATGTGTATGTCGTGTGCCACCTCTGCTGCTCAGAACACCATTTAGATTGCTTTCACCTCATCAGCCCACACACACTTGGCTGAGGCCAGTGGGACATACTCTCCCGAGGATAGATGTTTTCATTGTGCCACAAGCATATGTTCCTTAGTGTGTGTGTGTGTGTGTGTGTGTGTGTGTGTGTGTTGTCTGTATGTAGAGAGATAAGGAGAGAGGAAAAAAAGAGGAAAAACTCGAGCAGGAGAGAAGGCAGTGACTCAGAGAAATTCAGGGAACTCCATAAACAATATTGTCTGTGGACTGTGTAAGAGCATTTGTCAGTCACCACTGCCACCATTTTCTTTTTTTGTAAAAAAATAACTTCCTCTGTAAAATAAAGAGAATATACATAATGCATATGTAAATAAGCTGCAGCTCCAGCACTTTCAGGCAACCATTTACGATGGTCAGAACCATAGCAATCCAATCATTATTTTTCTTAAAACATAACATATGGCTAACAGCTGTAATCTGAACACAAATTAATATTTTTCTGTGACAAATTAAAAAAACATTTTCAGAAAAAAGCAGTCGTTTCATTTCACAGATGTGCATGTAGTTTACAAGATGTCACATCTATTTTCAACTTTATGAAACACCATCTTACATCACACCCCTCCCCTTAAATAAAAAGAAGTGTTCATCAAACTTACACTTATTTACAGCACATGTATGTCCAACGTCCATGTCCTATTCTGTTTATCCCATTTAAATATTTGTTTAGACAGTATTATCTTTCACATTATGCCTTATATTCCACCGATAGTCCAAACCCTCACAGGGCCTCTACTCCATACTGTATATCTATGTTACAGCTGAAATCGGTGCATATTTATGCACTCTCAATAAATATCAGATGGTTCAGTTATGAATGTTTTCACACCTCAGATGACCCCAAACCTTGGCTGCAAAATCAAGAACAGAGCAAACATGGGCCTGAAAGAGTTTGATGTATGCAAGAAATCCAATAACTTAAATTGACTTAGTTTTGCCAATAACTCCCAAAGTGCCTTTCTTGGAGACTCGGAGAGAGTGGTTGTTTAACTTATCACCAGAATAAAACTTATTGCAGCTATTACAACATAAAGAGTTTAAGAAAGTTAGAAGTTGTTGCATTGCATTCTGACTTCCAGACAGGACTAGAACTGAAAATGAATTGCTTGATGGATCTATGGAAAATTAATCATTTAAGTAATTTATCAAGCAGTAATACTAAACAGTTCAAGCTCTCTTTTGTCTTACATTACAGTAAACTCAACACCCTTGGGCTTTGGTGACAGATGGCAGCTTGATGGGCATTTTTCACTATTTTCTGACATTTTATGGATAAACAATTAGTCAATTAATTATAAAAGTAATCTCAAGATAAATAGATACTAAATATAGTCAATATTTAGGATAGGAGAACAACATATTCAGACATAGCATTGCCTCCCCCTCTTCACCAAACATGCATCATTTCTACAAACTGCAATTAAATGTTATCCTCTTGAATTTTGGAAATAAACCAGAATTAAACTTATTTATTCTAAGACATACTTCAGGGACACTATAAAAGGAAAATAATAAATTGTAAAAGGTCTCCTTCATCTCATATTCTAACGGTTAACATGTTAGAAGCATATCTGGTCATTCTGCATCATAAATGCTAGTGCACAATATTCTTTACACTTTCTGTATACACTGAATAAGGTCTTTTGGTCTGAAAATAAGTAGAGGCAAACAAGGAGCTCCATCAGTATGAGACTTGACTGCAGGGCCACAGTTTCACCCCCACACAAAATGCTAGCTTCAGTCTGAGCACCAGTCCTTCAAGGTCGTGGGCAAAGCAATTCGGGTCTGTCAATCATATCACATCCATATAAGTAATATTTTCTGTGGTGGCTCATGCTTGCTCTCACCTCTAAACGACACTGAGCCACTTGGAGATAGCTGACTATTAGATAGAACAGACATTTTGTGCATTTTCATGCATCACTTTCCCTCATTATTAGTCATGGAGGTTAGCCATCAGTCAGTTTAGACTGGACAAAGATGGATGTAATTATGTTCAATCACCTTAATCCAGCAAGTGTTTGATAATTGGCATTGCGTAGGGGATCTGTAGTGACATTTGCCTGTTTACTATATACTTAGCTGCTGCATTTACATAACGTAGATATAGAAAGGCATGCGGAGATCAAATGTTTCATGTTTAATTGAGCATCCATTTCCCTGGTCTATTTGTAAAGGATCAAGGAGAAATGTATTGTGCTTGTTTTCCCAATTTATTAAATCCATTCTGCTAATGAGCAATTTCTTTTGTGAACCAATGAACAGCTGGGCATTTAGTCTGCTATTTAGAAAATGTGTAGATGGAGAGTGTTTAAAATCTGAATGTCTTTATTGACCAAGTGTAATGAATGTCTCACTGCTAGAGCAGACACATTAACATGCAAAATAACATGATTCATATTTTGCTGCATCATATATTGACATGTTTTGGGGTTTTTTTCTGTTCAGAACATGACGCAGCAGATATCACTATGAAGATACATTCAGTGTATAGGTATATTCAGTGAAAATGAAACCTGGCTATCCACATCTTTTTATGGCAAGCACTAAGCCAAAAGAAAATAATCTTTGCAGGCAATATTTATGGTGAAATGAAGGCCAGTGTAATGACACATTGAATGATTTCAAATCACTTGCAAGGCCAAGTCTGAAAGCCAGTTTCAATTCTTGTAGAATCAGATGCTGCTGCAAGATGTGCGCTATCTTTAATGCAAATAGAGGTTCACATATACAATGTCCTTCAGTATAGTTTCTTCTTGCAATTCGGATACATTGCATGCTTAGGTTTCTCTGTAATGGAGGCCCAGGAGCTCTTTTCCTATCTATGAAAAAATGCCTGTCAAGTGCTTTTGTGTGCTCTCTCTTGTTTGACAACAACCCAATACAGATGACAGCAGAGATCTGACACACTGGCTGAGTTTATGTAATACTGGTGGATGATTTTCCACCATCTGTCCAGCATGTAAGTCAAAGTCATTTGTAAGGCATCAGACCTGATTTTTTATTTTTATTTATTTGTTAAAAAAAATAAAATAATAATTAGGAGTTAGAAAGTTATGCTCCATCTCTCAATTCTGCTCTTCTTCCTTGCCTCCCTGCTGCGTCCCTTTTATCCCTTTTGCCAGCCCATAGGGATCTACAGCCACATCCAACCTCATTAATCTTACAACCATCAAGATAAGACTCAATTACTGCAATGCTCTGCATTGGCATCCAAGATCAATATTGAACTAAAAAAGGGGGCGTCTAATAGTCTGATGTACTTGCAGCCAACACAGGGAAAATGGGTAAAGCGAACAAACCAGGTTCCCAACCAGAACCTGCAGTCTTGTTTCTCATCCTCCATAATACCTTGGTTCCATGCATCTCCACTTTGTTCAGCTTTCCTTACAGATCTGAAAGGATTTTGTACAAGCAATCTGAAATTGTGTCTGTGTTTGTTAATGAAATGTGAAATACCTTTTAATCATTCCTCTGTTAAACTACAAGCAGGAACACTGCTGACTGAACTGTGTATGTTGTAAAGTGATGAAGCCATTATGAAAAACACATACAAATGTAAAGTCTAACAAATGATGATATAAAAAAATGTAGAGTAGAGTCACTTACTACCACACCAATTGGGTAAAATTTTCTACAATTTAATTAACAAACAAATGTTTTTTTGTTTGTTTTATGATTCATCATGTAAACTGTTGGATCATGCATGTGAGTTTAATGCTATTACATCATGAATTACTTTTACCAACTAAGACATTCTTCAGTATGTAAAGAGCAGAATATAAGTGGGGATATATTTACTTGTTAAACTATTTATCTAGTAGATGTATAGTCTTCTACTGTATTTTTTTCCCAATGCTTTTCACTCTGAAACACACACACACACACACACACACACACACACACACACACACACACACACACACACACACACACACACACACACACATATCTCCCTCTCTCCCCTGCTGTCTAAATCGCTGCGTTTCTCTCCGTACCCCTGCTGCTGCAGTGAGCATAAATAGCATATCAGAAATATTCAAATTGGGCCGTGCTTAGGAGAGCATGAAAGATGTATAACTCTGCCCCCCTAAATTCCTGCCTGTCCATTAGCTTTTGCCTGTTCTCGCCGCATTAAACTCACGCTGCTTGGACGTCTGCATCATCAGATGAGCTCAATTGAGAGCTACATTATTGAAAATCATCAGAGTAGAACAGACTAACGTCCGGGTAGAGATCCTGCTTTGCTTCAACACGTTGGCTGAATTTGTAAGGGTCCACAAAGGTTTAACTGGTAAAAGCAAGCATACATGAGTTGTTTTCGCTGCTATATTTTTCTGTAATATATACTGTTTGTTACAAGCTATGATAGCAAAATCAAATAACTCAACTTAACTACAGTACTTAACTCTATATATATAATTGTAACTCCATTTTACTGGCATCCTAATGTCACTGGCTGAAAATAGTCCCCAACAGAAATATTTACTTCTGTTTGAGTGGTGTCTGCTGCACACTATGTTTTCCAGTACTTTTAGAACACATTTGTGACCCATTTTTTTCCACCTTTGTAGCAATGGGCTTGGGGATGGGTAAATCTTAAAGTATTAATGGTAAAGCATGGGTTTTGTTTATTAATGTTAAACAAAACTATTCATATTAATATGATGTTGATTGACCAGTGATTGAAGGAGACTATTAAGAGTACAGTACAACCATGTCCACACAACACTTTTGGCATTCAAACAATATTTTTGACTCAAACGATGGCAATGGGCTAGAGCTAGATGGCCACCTAGTTTATCAGCCAAATGAGATAAGCGTACGTAATAGACATCCAGAAATGTGATATCGTTGCAACCAGTTGGAGCTTTAAAATCTGGCTGAGATCTCAACCCGGAATCTCATCCTTAGTTGTAGTGTTATTTTCATTCTTTTTTCGGTTTTCTCTCACTGAAGTAATTAATCTCTTGGTAGCATGTGTGAACTGAACAACATGTGCATTGGAAGTGAGTTTGAGAAAGTTCAGTTTAAGGTTATACAAGGTTGCAAACAACCAGTAAAAAGCTTGGCCATGGGGTAGATTCAGGCAAATAAATGGGCTCTACTCAAACAGCACAGAGGCTGCCTGCATTCCATTTTTATTTTCCAATTTTATTATGATTTTCATTGAGGCAGAAGGAAAGAAAAAAATCATGTGCAGATATTTTCAGCTTCAGTCTTTTTCCGTGTGGCTCTGGGGATGGATACAGAAAAAACTACTGGTAGGTTGCAAGGTTTTATATCCCTTACACACTGTAAGCTTCACAAGAACACAGTAGGGGAAATAATGTTGGAGACCACTAAGGAAGGGTAGGCAAGAAGATTGGTGCAAAGTGTAGGTGGGCTTTAAGTAACTCTCATGAGGTTCGGCGGGTCTCAGTGGGAGCCAGTCCATATCTTGCCTCCCTAACCAGATCTTCTCCTAAGTCTTCCACAAACATAATGGCAATTACAGGGTCCTTTAGGGACCACAAGGTGAAAGCAACCACACTCCTAGCTCATCAGAAAATGGGAGGGAGGCATCAATGAAACAAGACCCAGTGATTATTTAGGTTCACAAGCTTAGTGCGATGGCTTTTTAATCGTTGCTAATGGAGTTCCCACTAGCTAAGCACCCAGTGGGAGTGAGTTTGGCCTACTCCTCCCCCCTATTCTCTCAATATCTCCATCACTTTGTAATATCCAACCTCGTGTCCTTTATTGTTTACTTCTCTCTCTCTCTCTCTTTCTCTCTCTCTCTCTCTTTTTAACCTTTTTCTCCTTGGACAGCAATTATGTACTGGAAAAGGAGTGGCTGTTATTTTTTTAAAATAGCACCTGCCTTTTAAAAAGCAAACACAAACATAATATTGCACTCAGCAGCAGTCAGACTCACCCCAGGGCAATGTATTAGCTGCTGAAGTGGCCATTTAGAGTGAAAGTAAATGAATCGGATGACAGGTGAGCTGAACATTTTAAGCTTGCAACAACCAAGGACATCCCTCCGTCACATGCCTTTTCGTGTGATTTAAAAAAAAAAGAAAAGTATTTTATTAAATCAGTTTTTCCCTAATCTGTCATTCTCTCACTTCTCCCTGAGTCTGCTGGAGTAAAAGGCATCCTGCTGTGGCCGTGTCTTTCCTGCCCTCCCACCATCCCTCCCCCTTTCTCTCACTTTCTGTCTCTCACCTTGCTTCTCTGCCTTGCTGGTGCTGACTGTAGGTAAAAGCTGATATGAGATTTGAAAGGCCTATACGTGTTGGCAAAGTGCACTGCATTGTGAGCAACCCCCGACACCCAAACCTCCCCTGCTGTGTTTCAAGTTGAGCCGTCAGGCAGACCATGCATAGATAAAACCAGGTGGGGAGCAGAGAAGACTGTCAGGAAAACTGTAAGTACATCAAAGTAAAATGTCTGAGGAAGGAAAAACTCAGGAAAAGCAAGTTAACAAAAATGTCTGAGGAAGGAAAAACTCAGGAAAAGCAAGTTAACACCAGATTTAAAGCCCTGACAAATTAAAGATAAACCTCAATCAAAGTGTGAATAGATCATTTTTTTGCTTTAACTTATTGTTATCTTAACTTCTGTGCAACATTGACATAAATGTGGTTATAGAATAATGAGACCATTGCATTTAGATGGGTTTCTTCCAGGCCTCACTTTCACCATGTAATTCTGTCTGACACTCGGCCTGATATTTCCTGGAAAAATTGAGGCTTAATCCACAAGACTGTACATAGATGGATGAAAAAAAGTATTTTCTCCAAATGTTTTCTTCTACATTAACTACTCCCTTGACCCAGACACCAGCCCCTGCTGTGAGTTACTAGGTGGGTTGTCTGTTTCACTTTAATTAGTGTTGAAACAACAATTGGTGCTTCCATACAGGCTCAATGAAAGATTTCATGAGTATAAAAATTACATGCCTTTTTATTTTCATTACCTTTCCATTCCCCAGAAACAAAAATCGACTACTAGTTAGTACATTTCCAAACATTATTGACTTAATAAAATAGTGAGAATGCAGCAAAGATCTGGCCACTGCTGTATACTAGAATTAACTGAATTGTTTTTTTTCTAACATAAAGAAAAATGGTGTGAGCATACACTTAAGGGTGACTATGCTACAAATGTGTTCCATCTAACCTCCACAGGGCAAACCTAGCACCAGTGCTCTGTTACTGAGTCAGCATGCATTTCCCTTTCATATGCCTCATTGGTGCATCCTCCCATGGCGCCATGAGCACTGCTGCACGTCAGACCACAAACCAAATCTGGCCCTAAGCTAGAGGTTGTGATTTCCCATAGGATTATTTGCACACTTCTTAAATCTACCATTATACCTCCTTTCCCTTTTTTTTCTCCACTTTGGACAGTTGGAAGTTGGTGGAGCTGTAGCAACTCTCCGCAAGCATACAATTAATATTGCTATCTTTTTTTCTGATGGTTTGAGTTTGACAGAGAGGCAGGACAGTGTTTTTCCCTTTAGTGAGGCTGAGGACATGCTAGTGGAACAGTTTTTTTTTTTCTATAGATAGATATTTTTTGGCCTTTTCAATCGTTATTTTTGACAGAGACAGCTGAAGAGTGACAGGAATGTGGGGAGAGAGATGGGGACGAAATGCAGGAAAGGTGAGCCTTCGTACATGGGGCGGATGCTCTACCAACTGAGCTAATCGACATCCCCTAGTGGAACTGTTTTTGAGGTCTGCTTAGGTTAAGTCAGCTATTAGTACTGTACTATCAAATTTTTTTAGAACATTTTAGAGTTGCTGTCTGGGGAGTTATACAGCATACACTGGTGTATCCTCTCAGCATTTTATTGATGAATTCCACATAGGGTGCATTGTCCCCTCTGTGCATTTCAACCTGAAAAATTTAGGAGGGGTCTACACGTCCTTGTTGGACTCTGGGAGCTGTGTTTTGTCAGGGGCAATAGCCCAGCAATAGCGGCCAGGTGTATGGAAGGTAGTAGTGTAGCTGGACTCACTTGCCCTAGTCCTTGGGTTGTCACTGTGTTTCTGGTTTCCTATTGTGCTGTTCAAAGACAAACATGGAGCTAAAGCTACGTCACTGGACTTTGGGTGGTGAGAGCTCTGAAGGTTAGAATTAGGCAGCTTGGGGAAAGCTTGTTTTTTCATATGCTGTCATGACATGACATGTTGTGTAGTGGCTTGAAATTAGTTTTTTTCAATCCTATATTTGAGCTGTAAACAAAGGACTTCCAGCCAGAGGTTATATTCATGCTATGTTTCTGCTCTTAAATGGGATGTTCCTGATGTTGTAGTATGTAATACCAGATTTGGTATTGTATGCTCAGAGTTCAATTCAACTGGGGATGCAAAATGACAACATCATTGAAGAGCAGAAACGCCTTAATCCTTCTTTCAAATGGTCATTGTATACCACTCCTAATTATCCCCAGCAGTACTTCTAAGATTTCACAGTATAATTCCAGGTATATGGAGTTATCTATTTTAATAATCTGATCAAATGTCTCTTGGCAGACGTATTGAATATCCTCAAGGAATCTATTTGATATGTGCTCAGAGTCCATATCTGTTACATCATCTTGACTGCTGTAGCGAGATATTAGAAATCCATACACTCAAATTATGATGTATGACTTGGCAGGGTGGAAATGACTGGGGCTTTGGTGTGTTGCAGCACATTTTCTTTTCTGGGGGAGGAGAAAAGGAAATAGAAAAAAAAAAACACAGGGTACAAAATCAAGAATAATTTGCACATTCACTATAGTGGAAAAGGTCAGGCCCATAAGGCAGCTTAAGAAAGAGGCTATTACTCTTGATGAGGACAGATAGCATGTGTTCACGGACCGCATGTGGCAGTTAAGTGGCTCAGATGACTGTGGCATAGTATGGCTGAAGGCAATTTGGCCAAATTTGCACCATGTATGTGTCACCATACTTTCACTACAAATTTCTCACATCTTACTACTGTCATTTAAGTAAATTACCCAGATAAGAACACATAGCCAAGGGCCAAGCATGCATATGTGGAAAGGTTGCAAGTGGATGATGTTTGGACAACATTCAAAGTCCATTCTTTATTTTTTTCAACCCCAATTAGTGTCTAGTTCATCTGTAACCAGGAGACTGTCATTTTCCAGTTTTAGAGCTAAAAAATTAGCAATCTAAGAGAGAAACAAAGAGGGTATTTATCATGGGAGATGCAAATTGAAAGAGAAGTATATAAAAAAAGGAGAAAGTAGAAAAGACATTCATTTTCTCTTAGCTACAGAGGCCCATAGACCTTTTGTGAAAAAATAAAGACAGTAGTTTGGCATTTTTCAAGTACCTTCTTGCATACATTTGACCCTGATATTTTCTTATTATTACAAATAAAATTCATGGATTTGTTTCATAGGCATCTGTATGTTGCAATTTGGATCACAATGCCCATCCATTAATTTTCTGCAGCTTATCCTAATCAAAGTTGTGGGGGGCTTAGAAACAAAAACAGTTGCACCTATGAGCAATTCAGAGTCACCAATTGGCCTATTTACTGCATGTCTTTGGACTGTGAGAGGAAGCTGGAGTACCTGGAAGGGAACCCACACAGACATGGGGAGAACCTGCAAACTCCACACAGAAAGGTTCCCGAACCAGGAACCTTCTTTACGTACGTACAAAAAGGTTTGGGAATTATTTTAAGAAATAAAATAGTAAGCCAACTGAACCACTTAACTGCCAGTTATAATAACATTTAATACCCCCTAAAATATGAATGTGGTGTTTAAAATAAAAGACAAGCTTCATGCTATTCTCTTTTCTTTGTCTCAGAGCCACTTCACTGCCAAACCTCCTTACCCCTTAGTACTCAGCTCTCTGTTAATACAGAGATCCCTGTTTGAATGCTCTTGGCAACTTTTGTGTGTAGTCGTAACACCAACTGAACCAACTGCAACACTTGGCACGCTTTGACTGCAAGTATAGAGTAGCAGAGAAGGAGAAAGAAGAGTTTTGACTGCCATGTTAATGTGAGGGAGCAAAATAAAAATGATATCTGTAGCTGTTTTTTCATGGCAGTGCAGTGCACATATGCATATCTTTCTTATAATTTTGGGCTAGATGTGTCATGATGGCACACCTGGAAATGTTAGAAATTCAATTCTGCAAAAAGACTAAGAGAAGCTATGCTCCCAAATTACTTAGGCAAAGGTGTATGTAATCAAGAAGTGACACAATTTTGACCACATTAACTTTTTTGAATGTTTTGTGTGATATGTATTTGTGTGAATTTGAAATTTTGTCATTTGTGTATGCAAATCCTCCATGTCTGTGTCTGTGCAGGTTTTTCTGCAGTTTGAGCAGTGTATTTGTAAAATAGTGTGCGACTGTATTACTTCACTGTTTTATTGCCCGTCCCAAGACATACATTTGCAGAGACCGTCCAGTAACTGCTGCATATGCCATCCTAATCTGTTTCCCCTGCTGTGCCAGGTGTGCGGGCAGCAGGCACTTCTGCAAAGACACCCAACTAGGTAGAAACTCAGCTCTCAAGGCAAAGCTTAGGGGACAGTAATGGCATAAATCCTTTAGTAATTATGTTGTAAACAGAGATAGAACAATAAAGCTTTGTTTTGATGAGCGCTGCAATAGACTGGGAGGCCCAGTTTCAGACAAATTACTTCCTACTGGGCAATTGGTGGCCTTCTCTACACTCTCTTTGTCAATGCATGTAGCAAGTGATTGAATGCTGGTAATGTCAGTTGCCAAGTGACGGATTGGTCCACAGGAAGCTCTATCAGCTGTCCATGCTGACTAACCATCTGGTGCACAAGAGACTGTTAGTGTTAATGAAAAACCAAAAGCCAGTGCCTTCCTGGTCATTGTTTAAGTACACTACATGGATGGTTTACTCTTACTAGGGGGTGCCCCAGTCTCCTATACAGGTACCTCCTTTTAATATTAAATATCTACCAAAACCAGGTTTACTGTTCTTTTTTTCTCTCTACATAACACTGCTGCACAGTGCACACTTAAAGGCTTAGTGTATATGATTTAGTGACATCTGATTGTGCAGTTGCAGACTGCAACTCACCCTTCCATTCCAAGCATAAGGGAGATACAGTTGCTGTGAAAAACGCCAAAAAAAAACAAACAAAAAAAAAACACACACACACACACAAAATGTCCTATTTAGATACAGTTTTTAAGTTTTCTTCCTCTAGGCTACTGTGGAAACATGACAGACTCAGAAGAGTCACATCTGATAGATATAAAATATATCATGATTCTTATGTTCATGTTATTATACACCAATGAAAACATTCTTATTCTTATCAGTCTTATATACATATTATATTCTCTAATTTATTCTGTAAATGGAAACCCCTTACACACTGGACCATTTTAAAGCTAGGCCACATTAGATTTAGTGGAGCAGTGTACACATGCTTGATAGATGAATAGCTCTGCATTAAGAAAATAATGCATCCCACCTTTTCCTTAGATTGTTACCTATAATGTTTTGTGTAATACTTTATGGTCTATTTTATAATATCCAGGGAGAAGGGTCAAACTGAATCTGTTGAGGCAGAAAGGATTTTAGCAGCTTCTCTTAATCTCTCAACAAAGTTCAAATGCAGTTTTTAATGAACAGAAGTGCTTTAGAAGTGTGTACCTCTAAAATGTCATTGAAATATACATAAACCTGATATTTTTAGTTCTATCCAGGTGTGCTTGAATTGCCCAGTTACACATGCAAGACACAATGAGACACAGCTGTAAGGCAAAATAAATAACTGGAAATAGAGCAGGTATTCAGAAGCTCCCAAACCTGATGCTCAAGGTGGGACACCCACCTCTTCTTCTTCGCTGACGCTTCTCGTCAGTGTCCTGCTGTTAGAGTTTAAAAGCTCTGGATATGTGATTTGAACTAGTAGAAATGCATGTATGTTATTAAAGCTGCGCATCTCATTAAGCTTACACATAAATAAACAATTAGAATTGTGGATTTGCTTTTCCAGTGGCTTAAAAGTTCAACTTAAAGTTGCATTTAGTGTACAGCACTGCACTAGAGCGTGTATTATCACAATTTATCTTGCAGTGAAAACTTGTATTTGTGAGCGACATGTTTGCCTCTGATGGTCTGAAAATTAATTCCAACATAGAGTCCTCTTCGCATTGTACTTTCATCTGCCTTCAAACTGTGGAAAAAAGGGAAAGATCTGTATCAGTTCTCTGATTCTGTTACACTGGGACAAATTTGCCGTCTACCTGTGTAAATTACCCCTTTCCTTGAAAGTGGCTACATTTCACAAGGCTGTTGCTCAGTAGTAATCTAATATTCTCCTGAACACCAGACAGAACGATCTTCAGACTTTTCAGAGAAACCAATCATGTTTTCATTCTGTCTGCTCTTGGTGGCAGTAAGGCAGTGTGGGGGGCATCTTGTTTGAGCTTCCTCCACACTGACCTGTTGTCATATCTCTTCTTGCAGCAAGGGAGATAAAGGCATAAAATGTGTTCTGCCCTGGTCTGATAGATCCCCAGCTCTGAGATCACCACTTGTGTGTCCACATTTGTTTGAGGTTCTGAAACACCGTGGGCTCGTTTGCTGATTATCTCTCCAAGATTGTGTCTCTTTATTTTGCTGTCATGCCTTCTGAAGTGGCTAAAGTGGTTTCCTCGTGTTAACAGGAGAGAATGCATGAACGCTGAATCCTGTGTTGTTGTGCGTTTCAGGTTATCTGATGCATCTGTAACAAATGGCCACACCTCTACACGATAATGTTTTAGTTTGATCTGGTCAAGGCTGAGTCTTTGCTGGTTTGTAGTGTTGTAAATACACAAATATGCTAGTTTCTCTGGCACATATTGTGACCATATCCGTCACTTGTATTCAGCTTGGAATACAAAAAAAGAAGGAATTAGTGGGAGAAGTAAGGACATGAAAATATCTAAAATTGTTCAAAAAGAAAATAATATATTTTCAAGGTTTTCATTCTGATGTTGGGTTGACAGTTTAATCCACCCACTGCCTTCCACCCTTTTATTTAATTAATATCCTTTTAAAAGAAGGGAGATGGGGATTTCTTGGAGCAGCTGTTAATTAATATAATCATCAGAGGTATAAAAATGCATCCATGGCCTCTTTGTTTCTTCTTGGCAACAGGAACCAGATGCACATGTGAGAATAGATAACTAAGCAAATGTCTCTTGCAATGCCAAAATTTCCAAAATCTATTTTGAGACGTCATGTTCTTCCCAAGAGTGGTTACCCTGACTCAACAAGCCCTCCCAAGAATCAATCTAAGCTTGCTCACACAAGCTCGATCCCCACCATCATCTCCTTCTGAAGTCACATACGTTATACTGAACTAAATGTCTTTCTGTGTCCCATGTTTGCTTATATACTTACGTCACTACACAGGATGTTTTGTAAAATATTGTTGAGTGTGCCTGAAAGAGTACACTATATGGTATTCACCAGGCTTATTATTATTATTGTTATTCTTACACCCTTTTTCTGGCTCCCTACTCCTCCTGCAGTTTTGGTCGCACATACACAAAAAAGGTATCAAAACGACCAGCTCGGCTCGGAAACGTAAGCCCTTCGCCAAACTGTTTGCCAATAAATTCGGAAACGTAAGCCCTTCGCCAAACTGTTTGCCAATAAATTGCCAAAAACTGGTCTGTTTTGGAAGAATGTTCAAGAGCTAGAGTGCATGACATCATCGCTAGAGTGGAGAGGGAGAGAAAAATTCATTGAAAAATAAATTTGCAAACTGTGCTTGAGGCCGCAAATGTCACTCTACAGACATGATGTTATGCCCCAGTCTACGGGTGCCTAGGGCATAACTAGAAAGGGCCCCATCGTCCCCAAGTCCCAAGTAGCCACGTACAACAAGTTTTCTATTTTCAATGAAAAGAAAATGATTTAATCACAAAACTCACAGAGCTCAAACAACTATAACTAAGGCATCAGCTTCAGGGTGGACCAAGGCCAAAACAACAACCAAAACAATTCTATCTGGAAAATAAATCACTTACCTCAAATGACAATAGACAAATAACAATAGACTTACCTCCCTAACTAACAAACAGGAGAAAACAAGATCAATTAAAAATAACAAAGGACTTCACAAAAGGACGTGTGGCTGGTTGGGAGAGGAGGAGGATGAGGAACTTCCTGCTATTCCACTGCAGCTGGTGTGTGACCAATAACATGAAATTAATCTTGTGCCCAGCAGGGACAAGTTATGTTACATGTAGCTATAGTATATGAATGTGGAATACTATGTATTTAAGATGATGACAAACATACATCCACGCATGGCCAAGGATAAATCAAAGGCAACCAGCTGTGGAGTAAATAAGTAGTTTTTATTGTTGCAAATTCAAGACTGAAGCCCGAGTGATTTGCCATGCTAAATATAGCACGTGTTTCCATATAGCAGTACGAAAGACTAATCTTACTCATGTAGCCATGGAACAAAGATGCACAGTTATGTTTCATTCAGGTCTCAGATGTTTACAATGAGACTGTGCTGTGTTTTATCATATGTCCTCCCCATTCACATCTTTGTGCATAAATGTATTTCAGTGGCTTGCACTTGCACAAAACCATTAACTTTTTAGAATAGATAGCTAGATATGATATGATCAATATGATCAAATGCTATGATGTGGATGTTTCTCAATTGAGTAACGTCAATTGCATGTCCCACAGAAACGTGTTTACTAATGTTGTCATCTGATCCCAAGAGCCGAGGTCTTTCACTTCCTGCCGGAAATGTGAAGACCATTTATACATGGGAGAAACAAATTCCCAATTACTGTGTGCATAATAAGGTGATTCAGACAGAGCCTTTTTCGAGTTACCGGAGGGTAGCTAATGGGCTCCATGCAAATTAGAGTTGGCATTTGGTTCTTCTCGATGGACATGAAAGGTGAGGTGATGAGGCGACGGGGTCAAGAGGAGGGACAGCCATTACCATGACTTATATGAAGGCCACGTCCATATCCATGTTCTTCACATCTTTGGCCTTGAGGGTGGGGAGAGAAATTAGAGAGCATGAGGGGGGTCAAGGAGTTGCTAAAAGAAAAAAATTGAGTCTTACAACATGAAGAGAAAATGAGAGAAAGAATGAGAAAGAGCTGGAAGGAGAATTGGAGAGAGAGAGAGAAGGGCATGAGCACAAGATGGATCAAAGAGGAGAGAAAGGGAGGCGTTTCTCTGTCCTTGCTATTAGTCACTCCGTCACAGCTCCCTGGCTTTATAGAGAGTTTCCTGTCATGGTGCTGCTTTTTAATTGACATTAAAATGCACTGACCAGTGTGTCAGCACTCCCCGTCTCCCTCTCTCTATACCCACTCTCCTCCTTTCACTCTCTAACTCTCCATGCTTGACTGACATGGGCTGTCATTTACATACAGTGTAGCGTGACAGAAATGGCACCCTTACCTCACATCTCACCAGCAGATGTGACGGCCAGCAGTTCCTTCCCGTCAGAACGGTTTTGCTTGTAAAACCTTGTTCTGTATTCTGCCTATCTGTACAAGCACCAGCTTCTGTGTCATATTTCATGGCCTTGTCATGTGTGGGGAAAAAAAAAAAAGTCCTTCTTGCCAAGACGAGAAGTGAAGTGTTCCCATAGGAATGTGATGCCGGCTCCCACGAGTGCAGTAGAGCTTTTAGATGTTATGAAGGGGAGGAGATGGAGACTAATGCCTTTGAGGTCAAAGGAACGCAGATCTATGAAAGAGAAAGTGTGCACCATTAAGGCAGAGATAACGCTTGACAGATGATGATGGGAGCATATTGTGTGAAAATATATCTTAGCTGATAAATTCCAAAGTTTCTAAAAGTATTTAACAAGCAGCAAGATCTGTTTTGCCTCTGTGTATACCCTATGTTGAAGTGATAGTTGATACACTTTCCTAATCCTTGTTTATTTATTTGCGACACTTTTCACAACCGTGCAATCACACAGACTGCATAGGCTGCTGGTGTGATGTAGAGTTATTCAGACACACGATTTCAGATCTGATCTGAATTAGACTTGTGGAAAACCTATCCACACCCTACATGCATACATTTATTTTCCAAAAAAAGTAAAGAGACCTAAGGGAGCAAGGACAGACAGATCCTCTCAAAATAAACCTGAGGATAATTGGACTCAATGCAAAACACGTGGTGGAGCCAAACAGAAAGAAAACACCAACAGCAGCGTGTCGCTCCACCAATTAACAAGCAGTCATGGTTGAAAACACCAACAGTACATGTTAATTTATTCCACACTTTAGAGATCTCACTCTCCATCTCTAAAAACACTTTACCCTAATACCACTTGGGTATTTATTCACACCCCAGTGGAAATAGTCCCTACATGGACCTAATGAGATCCAATATAATTTGCAATAGGCCCAACATGGGTCCCATTTTTCTTTTTGGTTACTAGGAACAGAGCAGATGTGGTAGAAAATTGCTGAATCACTGTTACAGTCTGAATAACTCAAGAGTCAAGCATGTGTCCTGAGGTCACTGTAGGGATAGTGTTAAATCCCAGAGTAGTAGAATCTTGGGACTTCAGTACAAAAACCTATGTAGCCTCTGTTGTTCTGCTTCATAGCCAGTACTTTACTAAATACCTGAATTTTAAAACAACGGAGACTGGTCAGTGAGAGTTATTTTTATTCATCAGTGGACCTATGAAGGCCTGTGATATCATCTTGAATATTTGTTTGTTTTGGCATCGTGCTCATGCCACATGTCACTTTTCATTAATTCATTTCATTCTGCCTTGAACTCCAGCATTGAACTTACTAAAATGTTTGTCCGATGCCTTGTTGTCCTTAGTTCAAGTTGTCCTAAGCTAAGGTAAAAGAAAGAAAACTAGGCAGATTTCTTGACACCAGACCAATGTTACTTAAGTGAGCCATGGAGTCAAATAAATGGAAGGTCAATTCTACAGCAAAATTTACATTTACGACACATTCGAGTTGTGTTCAGATGCAAAATTTGTTTAAATTTTATGTTAGTTCTATTTGGTTTGAACTTATTTAAAAGGGAACATTATCGGTGTAACATCTTAGTTTGTGTTATGTATTATGAGACTTTAGATGTATTATGAGAGTATATAAGTATTGATAGATGCTGTAATCACATTAGTTTTGCTTCTGTGGCAGAAACAAAACAAAGTTCATAGTGAGCATGTGCCATCTCTGTTTAAAATGTGGTTTACTGGCGCACATGTGCTTTGTGAAGCGTGCTCAGTAGTTTGAGCAGTTTGAGCAGAGAACAGCCTCACCTCAGCATTTTACCTTCCGCTTCTTTCTGCTCCATTTCTTCAGATCAATGAAATGATAGACTGCTGAGAGAGGGCTGAGTGACTCTTCCGTAGTACAAAAAATGATTGTGTTTGTGTGTGAGTCAGTTAATGTGTACCTATGTGTTAAAATTATGCTTTTCTATATGTTTGTGCAAGTGTGCGTGCCTGGGCATAATATGATCTTCATGTTAGTTAGCATGAGCACATAGTTGCATGTGCTGTGTGCGTTTTAGGCTTTAATGCTTGCATGTTTGAGTTTATGTGTTTCCACAAAATGTGTGATTAAATGATTTTTTCACTTTTGTAGCTAGCCCATCAAAACCATTTCAAGTACTCAAAAGTCCTGCTGGTCTTCCTCCCAGTGGCAAAGAGGTTTTTTTCGTTTCTGGATCCAAAGTTCAGGAGTTCATGTCCTCCAAGACACTCTCCCTCTCTGCTTTGCCTGCTCTTCCGGTCCACTGTAGATGACTTGTGTTAGCTGCAGCCCTCTCCCAATCCATCAAAAAAAGCAAATACACAGCACCCACAAACCACTCAAAATTGTTTCCCTGGTTTACCAGATTCCCTGGTTTCATGAGGCTGCTGATTCGGCTGCAGCCTTAGCCAGAAAACTGAGACAGATTCTGCCAATTAGCTCTCCTCGCTTGTAATCATGATGATGATGATGGCCATGGCTGAGCATTAATTAAGAATAACTTCCTCTGCAGCTGTGCCTTACATCACACATGTGAACTGGAGATGATATTTGGAGAGGGGGTGGACTATGTCTTTCTTATTCCAGTGATGGAAAATGTTTGGTGTGCCCTGAATGCTTTATTACAGTTTCAAAAGTTACTTTTCAAAGAAGGAAAAAAATCCTTATTAAAAACAAACAAACGAAAAACAACAACAAAAAAAACAACAACACAGAAGTACGCTTTCTCACCTATAGCTCAGATAAAAGAAAATATATTGTTGCCTTTCAAGTGTGACTCATATTCACACTGCCTTTTTTTCAAATGAACCAAGAGCTACAAACAGCAGACACATGGACTGAAGTAAGTCAGTTAACTGGAGAGATTTGATGCTTGTTTGTTTTTTCTTCCAGAAAGAGTCTGATTGATCAGAGAATATCTCCTCGGCCACACACTGACACACCTCACCATGCTTACTAAATGAGATATGCATAAATATATATGCCAGTTATGCATATTGCCTATGAAGCTTTAACTGTTCACAATTATCTGATACATTTGTAGTACAAATAGTAGTAGTAGTAGTTTTTCTCTCCAAATCATGCTAACCAATCATACAGTAATGAGACGGTTTCTTTGTTCTTATGAGTTCATTTCAGTTTTGGCTGTAGACACTGAAATAACTGCTCCAATTTGAAATGTCTGAACTGCCACAGATGGTGTGTACAGTAAGGTACCAGACCAGAAATACCTTTCCAGCTCCAGAGTCATAATCTTTCTCTCTTCCATATCTACCTCAACTCATTCTAATATAAACTTAACTTGGAAGAAAATCCCTTCTCCACTCTTTTTGCTCATTTTACCTTTCACTAAGAAATCTCTCTCTCTAGCCAGTATTGGTTGTTTGCAATGTTGTTGATCCTAGATAATTTATTTCCCTACTACATTCATTGAAAGTCCCTCTGGATAAGAGTGACAGCTAAATGCATAAAATGTAAACACCTTATGGTTTGCTTGAATAGTTTCCAGCTTTCAGATATGCCGGCTGCTATTGGAGATGGCAGATAATGATACAGGTAAATGCTTTTTCAGCCATGGAAAGGAAAGAGCCTGCTGCAGTTTCCAGAGTCAGGTTTATTACATCGGTAAATGGTTTTATTTAGTGGGTGATCATGACATCCAAATCCTTCTTGTGGGAAAGGAAATATTTAAATATCTTACAGCACAATATCTACTGTGCTGAAAGTGCGAGTCGATCAATGAGAAAATTAACCAACAACATTTTCAATTATTGAGTCATCATTTAAAGCAATTCATCTAATGAAAATGCCCATTTGTATGTTGTAGCTTCTCCGGTGTAATGATGTGCAGCGCTTCTCCATCTCTTATCATAAACTGAATTCATTTGGCCTTTTAACAGACAAAATGAGCAATTGAAATATGACATATTGACCTTTGAGATCTCTCAATGGGGGCTTGATAGATTAAACAAATGATTGATTCTTCTGCAGAATAATACATAGATTACACTAATAAAAAAATATCTATATCACAGCAATAATCTAATGGAATTCTGAACTTGCAGAACCTCATCTTTTCTAATGTATTGTTGGTTATTTTTTTTAAAAACCTTTTCTCGCACTTTTCTTAATACCCTTTAGTTTAAATATTGTATTCAGTATTATGCTGTCTCTGTTGTTTGGTCTGTTTAAAAAGTGGTTTCAGTGCAAGTCTCTGCTTTCTGTTTGATATGCAGCAGGGATAACACACTTGAGAGTAGAATCTGTTGGAATTGGGAAATACATGCTATTTTGTCCTTAACATATTATTTTTCTGTTTTTCAGATAGTATTAAGTGTACTTGAGCCTTTAATAGTAGTATTTTTCTATTGCATTTTGAAGGATAAATAACATGAGTACATTCAACACAATTATTCAACACAACACAGTCCAATTATTCTGTCATGCCCCTGCTGTAAAAAGTGTATAGTGCCATGATAACTGCCTAGTGTACTTTATTTGTATTTGTGTGTATGATTTAGCCTACTAAGTTTTGACAATGTAGACACAACATCTGCAATGTTGGCTGCTTCAGGTTATCCCGCTGGTAATTTCTCAGTCTTATTGCATATTAAATTATCTAAATAAGTTATGATTGATTGAATTCAGTGACATTTAAATGTATCAACTGAATGTAGTTTCAACTTTGGTGCTATCTTGGTCTTGGAATGGGACTCAATTTGTTTTCAGTCTTGATATATTTTGGCCACCTTTAGACCCCACCAGACTTTCATCTGCATCTTGTGGACTTGATGTGAGCTTGCCAAAGCTGATCTTGACTTCAGCTCTGTACTGTTTTCTCTGGGGACTGGAAGCTGATTTCACAGAGCTGTGGAAGCTGTGTTTTAGTTGATGTCAGCATATAATTGGATTTGTGGAACAATATGTGTCACACACATGCACACACACAAACATACACACACTTGGACAGATGCATTGTTTTAAGGTTTGACCAACCAAGCCTGTAAAAGTAATAGTCTGTGACATTTTCACATACATTAATTCCTGTTTTTCTACCCTCTGTCACCTATTGATAAAACACAGTGGAGATTGAACCCATACCTAGCTCTTTAAAGGTTTTCACACAGAACACTGTTCTAAATTCTAAATTTTTGTTTTCTTCAGTAAAAATCCTCTGGCCTACAGAAAGTAGTTCATCTTATTATTCTGGAAGCAGCATACTTGTCACTTTGATGTTAAATACATATAACATATAGACATACTTAATTCATATGACTGAATTAGACCTTACAGAAATCTAAATCTAAACACCACTAAACAGTGGTGTGTGTTCTGTGACTGCGGAGTTATTCATCTGAACATTTTTGTTGGAAGAGAAGTAGTAAAGGGACCCACTCAAGTAGAGCCTGTATAATGTCTGATGGAGGATAATCTGCTCTAAACTCCTCATGTGCACTGGACAGGAGAAAAACCTTGGACATGTCTTCTGTTGCATTCTTTTCTTTATTTTTTCTTCTGATTTCCTTCTTACCTCTTCTGTCTTCGCTTCTTCATCGCTCTTCTTTTACCTCCAAAGGTACTTCCACTACCATGCTGTTTTCCTTGTTGCGAATGTGATGTTACTGCTTGTTCATACTCTCCTACCCTGGTATTGCTTCTTTTGAATTTGATCCGGAACAATAAGGACAAAGATAAGCAATGATAATAGGCCTTGATAGTGGGAGATCTTGAATTTTGCTAAGTCACACAAAGATGACATTCAGTCTCTGTAGCTGGAAAAAGTAGAACTAAAGTTAAATTGTTTATTTATTTATTTATTTTTTAGATATTTTGTGATATAACAATCTCACTTTGAGCTGCATTCTGGTGCATGCTGTAGTTTGGGGGCTTCCAGTCTCTCAGTAGTTTAATAGTAGCTCAAGAAATATAATAATAAAAATAAATAATAAAAATGTAAACATGATGCAAATTTTAGAGCTAAAATTTTCATTAAATGAAAAAAGTAATACCTTTTTAAGGTTGCATTTGCTTTAGTGTAATCATTAACTGTTTTTAATACCCCATATAGTTGTTTTTATTGTTAGTGGCAGAGTCCGTCATTCTCAAGATGGGTTCAGATTATAATAAATGTGTGTAATCCTGCCTTTCCATCCAACTTTTTGTCTCAAAAATGTAAATTTAAACCCAACATTTCCCTCTGGTGCTGCTTCACATTAAAAGCGTTCACCTGGTGAAACACAGTCTGGCTTTTACTTTCAAGCAGTTGCAGTAAAATTCAATGTATTTTCTACAGGGGGTAGCGCTGACTGCGATAACACAACAAAAATACATTTACAAAACAAAACCGTTGTCAGATTTGCCATTTTTGACGGTAGATCAGTATTAAATAGGGGAATGAAGCTAGTAGAAACAGCCACAGGTTACAGGTGACAGGCTGCACATATCTAAGTGCTCAGCAGGTAACAAACCTTTTACTGTGCTCTTAATTGTGTGGAAATGTACCATTTGTATTTAAAGGATTTTTATGGATATGAATACCAATATAATCCCAAATTGCAGTAGATAAGCTATCTTTTCCCTCCCCTCCCCATCTTCATCTTCTTAAATTTAAAGAAATATAAGAGAAAACAAAATAGGCACCTTCACTGGAAAGAAAACTTGAAATTGAATCGAATCCCATCTTATTTTGTCTCTATGCTGCAACTTATTCATGATCCTACTGTCTGTCTCAGCCCAGCATTTCCCTACAATTCTCTTTTCTCTCTCCTCTCAACCTCCCACTCTGCACCGTTGTCAACATGTACAAATACAACCAGATGAGGTGCTACTCTATAATGAGCCTTGCTTGCCCCTTCCTGCTATCCTTGCTCCACAGAACATACCATTATTTTCACCTCTACATACCTACTCATATCATGTCCCCCACTATTTTCTCCCCTCTATTTTAAATTTGGTAATTAAGATGATACAAATAGTTATGATGAATCATGTTTTCCATCCACATGATGTAGTTGACTTGCTTATGAGAGCTGTAATAGAATTGTATTTCATTTTGTGTAAGATGTTAAAAATAGATCAATTTAATAATCAAGTAAGCAACATATCTGATGACCTAGGAATGAGACTCAATCCACTCCATCCATCAAGCAATCCACTATCATTCTACAGTATGATTGACCCCACCATAGGGCACATTTTTTCATATAAAAAATAATTATTAGTGTAACTTTCAGATTAGGGTAAGTATTTGTACTTATTATACCCATAATTGTTGGATTTTGTTCCACTTATCTGCTTGTCCCATTCTCTACATCTTTGATTTTTTCCACTGCGGTATTAAACTTTTATCAAACTACAACCTTTTTTAGAAGTCTACTAAAAAAAGTAGTTTTCATGGTGGAGAATGATTGCTTTTCCACAGTTTATGCATAATATTTGCATTTTAAGACCACACTCATCATTCCACCAAATGTTATGAGACAGGCCAGGCTATCTAATCACAGTCAAGCCACATGGGAGTAATTGCTCACACAGCCATAAACTTAACGGAGGTGTTCCACAAAGGGATAAGATCATCACATTTTGTGTCATGTAAATTAGATCTTAAAGCCAGTAAATAGCAACTTCAGTGGGAGGACAGAGAGAGGTTCTGTGGTGTAGGATAATAGTAGTCAGAACAAAGTTGTGGAGTACATCACCCACATGTTTGTGTTCAAACTATATTATTTTTCAGAAATATGTGATACAAATCTTCAAATTGCATTTAGTTGGCCTTTGGAAATAACAGCCACATAAACCTTTACATATTTATTTTTCTTCACCGTTACTAAGTCAGCTTGACAACCATTTCTCTACAGAGATATGATAACACTCCTCCACAGCTCTGGTATGACACATCCTCGGGTTGTTTTTACTTTGTTTAAGTGGTTATAAAGTATGAAGTGGCTGATATTCTATATTTTTCTTACTGTCAGCAAATCCCATAAATAGACCAAAACCAACAATGAATTGATCATGCGAAATAGTATTGTCTCTGCATCTGAAGACTGACATATCTTAATCCCAAAATCTATTACAAACAATGAGCCACACTGTTACATCGATATGTTCCCTCACTGCAATGAACTTGGCTGCTGTAGTATATCTTTAGTCAATCTTACATACAATATCCTGCTGCTGTAAATACTCACTAGAGCATCCAATGAGTATGAATCCCCCACAGAAATTAGTACCCAAATAAATGGATAACTTACTCCTGTAATATTGTAAATATTTGTAAAACAGGACAGGGAAGTCAAACTGGCACAGTGTAGGATTTGTTGATAATAAATACATAAAAAAAAACATAATACCATATACCACTGCTTTATCACTTTTAAAACATTAAAGATTATAGAGTCAAGTTTATTTATAGAGGACACACGCTGTTTACCAATGTTCTTGTGACATGAAACTAATCTGGAGTCAAGAAATGTGGATGAGTCATCTTCAGTAGATGTTATAAGTTTCAAGTGGTGCCAATGTACTGTATTCAGTGCTCTTAAAGTTCACTGTAACTAATTATAAAAACCACTTAAGTAAATTACCTGCTTCATAAAGGACTGATGAGCTTCGTTCCATCACAGCAGGACTTAATGAAACCCTGTTTTAAATATAAATATACAGTATTCATGTTGCTGAGTGGGGAATGACTGGCAATTTTCCAGCAGGTTTCCTGATGTTTTAATCATCCATATGTTCAGTTTTTTCTGGCCTCTCAGTAATTTTAGCATATTTGTCACCAACATGTGATATGAAAATGATGAAAGAACGGAGCATGTCCATTTCCTTAACTATCCTCAAAGCTAACTATAAGCAGGATGTGTTCCTGTCTTAAGGCTTTCAAAGCAGTTTAGTGTTGATCTTGATGGTATCTGATATGGTGCTACAATAACTGTTGGCTGGGATTTGTTATATGCCTGTTGACCGTGAAACCAGAAGAATGTTAAAATTAACCTTAATCCGTTCCGTGAAACCAGAAGAATGTTAAAATTAACCTTAATCCGTTGTCAGTTCCTCTTGATTTTACTGAATGTTGCCATGTAACAAAACAAGCTGCAGACTGTCAGGATATATTCTTTCTGTATAATCCTCTGACACACACCAGCCCACACGCACACACATGCACTTCAGTGTCCTAAAGGCACAAGCACACACACACACACAAGTATATACACTCTCATCACGACTTTCTAACTGAGGCAGACCTGCAGGTATTCCCTATCTTTTGATAAGGGTGAGTAGTTGTGTGCTGACCAAGCAGACCCCTGCATCCTGCAGCCCACAGCCCACATTGAGAAAATGTTTAGTACATTGACCCCCCATACATCACTGACTGGCCCGTATTTAAGTTAGCGCAGACAGGAAGGTGTGTTTGTGTGTGTGTGTGTGCGTCTGAGTGTGAGTGAGTGGGTGTAGATATCTGTATGGTCACTGTAAGAGGAATGCTGAGCAGGAAATACTGAGATTCTATTTGTATGAGCTGGAAAGTGTGTGTGTGTGTGTGTGTGTGTGTGTGTGTGTGTGTGTACAGTATATGTGCTTCAGGTTGTATATCACTTTATGTGTGTGTGTGTGTGTGTGTGTGTGTGTGTGTGTTCTTATTCTACTATTGTTGTGACACAGTGTGAGTATAAGATTTTTGAAGTGAAGTCAGTTCTGCGAATAAGATTTTGGTCAGTACTAACAGAACAAATAGGATAACATTTTAGGTTAAACCTGTTTAATAAAGCAAACGTTGAACCTGAAACCCTTTTTATTTTAAAAAAGTAATTCATAATGTATCTTTGGTTCTCTATATTTCAAGAAAGTGTAATTATGTGAGATGATGCAACAACAAATTATAATACAAGTTGAAGTTTTGATTGCTATCCCCAAGCTACCCCTCAATCCCCATCTCTCACCTCTCCACTAACCAACACAATGGTCCTCTGCGCAAGTCAAAGGCAGTACCTACATTCATCATCAACAATAAACCCTGTTCACAGAAGTCCAGTACAGAAAAGGATTGTTCCAGTAAACAAGTGTGAGCCAGCATGTATAACACCACGACCCTGGATCTATCTCAGTTCAGTGGCATGCAAAGGTTTACTAATCAGGTACACTTGTACTGAACATTAAATTTAAATACTGAAAAGAATACATGAGTCATACAACAGTCAAGATAATGTGAGACCTATACCTTTTTAAATATCATCCAATCTGAAGAAAACTATCTAAAAATACACTAGGCAGTGAGGAATGGACTAATAGGCCTATATTACAGAGGAAACAGGAAAATAATGGCAAGTGCCAAACTTTTTTACAGTGTCTATCAATATACAGTATATCTTGTGTGTTTTTTTTTTTAGATCTAAGCTTATAGTTTATTCAACAAACCCAGTCCTTTCCCCCAAGTCCTTTTCTTGACTTGAATAGAGTAATTTAAAATTACGTTTTTTTTTTTTTTTGTTGCTTTTGAGAAAATACTTCAGCAGCCACTCATCTGTGAATGTACAAGCTTTGTTTGTGTGTCCTTGTATTTTCAGATATACATTATGTACTTTCAGAGAGAGAAAAGTACCTGAAAGAAGAAGAAAAAAGTGAGAGGACTTCAGCTTTGCCGTCTTTGCGTCACTTTTTCAGAGACTGCCTGAGATGTGTCTGAATAAAAGTTTGATAAAGAAAAGAAGCACGATGGGGGGGAAAAGTTGAACTGGGTGAGACATGAATGTTGAAAAACTAGCATGGTTTCTAAAAATTCTTCTCATGGTTTAAATTAATGATCAATAACTGATTTGCTTTATGGTGGAGATGGTGTGTTTTAAACATGAGGAACTCCAAAGGGACCATGAGGCAATGTGTTGTAACTGCTCCAGGGTGCATGTGTGACTCTTCTGTGTGTAGAAACTCCCGCTACTCTCTGTTGAACTGACCATACACACCAGCTAGACAAACTTTCATTCGGTCAGTGTTTCAAACTAGTGAAGTTGTTTCCAATTTTCATTTAATATTTTACTTTTTAACATCTACAACCATATATTGAATCACATGCAACTTCCAGGTTTCGTACTTTTCTATCTGCATTTCAATTTGTGTTAACAGTGGGGCTTCACGAATATCTGATTGGTCGAATCAGATATCAGCCCTGATATGGACTTAGTTTTAATGTATCAAGCTACTGCTGTTACTCACAATAAATGCCTTTGATTTTTAGGTAGCTGTTTTAGCTGGAGTATCTGGAGGTTGTTTTTAAAACACTGCATGAAACATTAGAGTTTCTTAGAATTTGTGACAAAGATTGATAAAGGAGAGTCAAAAAACAAAACAAAAACATTATGGAAGAGGTGTGTGATGGTTAGTTTAGCAAGTCAGTTTTGGTTTTTGAGGACAGCAAGCGCAGCATCGACTCTGATCACTGTTTGCATTACTCACAGTAATACAAGAGTCTGTATCTGTACACAACATCAGTCATATTACAGTTGTATGTATCAGACAAGATAAACAGCCTGTCTGCCTTTAGGTCAGATATGGTAAAAAAAAAAGTAACTGACAATGATGCATTATAATGATGTAGTCTAATAAACTGGTTGAAAACAAAAAATACAATATAGATAGTGTATCAGTGTTGCTGTTTCATGTTAACTTACAGCATTACATACATTTAAAATGTCTGATCTGTATTCTGCGTCCTCAGATACCCAAGGTTTGGGTATTTAGAATCTTTACTGGAGGAGAAGAAAACAGATGGGTTGTTCTTGTTTAGCTTTTAGCAGACTTTGTATGGATGAAGAGTCAGGGATTTCAGTTTCACTTAAAGAGTAATAGTTAAAGATTTTCACTTTCGCATAGCACAGAATAACTATCTCACCCCTGAGAAACCTTCCTTTGCAGACCTTGATAGTGTTTTTGATCAATACCTATCACTGAGCAAATTCTTGCAGCTGTACCTGAGACGTCTATGCTTTCCTTATTCAAACCATGATTCTGAGGTCAATTGAGGTTAAAATGCTCCTTTAACTCTTAATGAAAGCAACTGAGGATGGGGTTAAAAAATGACAACCGTCAAGAATAGGTTTTTGGTTGCACCGAAATTCATTACTGAGTGAGAAGCGACAACACATGCCAGTACCAGGCTAACATAGATTTTTCTCACCATAGGTATTGTTTCAGATCTTTCTCTCTCCCTTTCACTCACTTCCATCCTTCCCTCCCTCCTGCCTCCTTTATACTTCCATCTAGATTGCTGTATCTCAGGCTGAAGAGTTGGTCCTTAAGATTGTTGTGGAGGGAAGAAAAGGCTAGAGCGCTGCGGGGTGTGAGCAGAAGATTGCCCAATACATTATAAACCCCATCATAGGGTTGACCCATTAAATTGGTTGTTATTAGGTTTTCTAGGTTATCTGTTTGCAGGAGGGCACACCATCTGCGTTTGATCATTTTTTTCTATTGCATCTGCTGACTTGAGAGTGTTTTCAAAACTATGTGGGTTAAATCAAACTTGACCCAAAACAGTGGGAGATGCCGCATCAGAACTCCATGTATGGTACTTTTTTTAGAATGTCAAAAAACTTCTGGTGGAAATGAACGGCTTGTAAATCATAACTCCAGAATCTGTCAAGGGTCCATTCACTGCAGCCCGTGGACTTTTCCCGGCCGTGAAAGAGAGGGATGTAACAGCTCTGATCTTGTCCCACACTGTCATTTGTGTGTGTGTGTCTGACAGGTGTCACAACCACCGCACGATGCGCTACCTGTCACCTACACTGGTAAGAACTGCAATTAAACGTACTTTTGCAGCCTATAATTTGTATGTAATGTATGTATGCCAGCAGTGGGTCGTTCATGTATGTGCGACAGCATACACATGCAAATGTGTGTTCATGTGGGAGCAAGAACATACATGAAGGTCATTTGTTGATATAATTTGTTTAATAACTCAAAAGTTCTGTTGAAAGTGGAAGTGGAAGATGATACTGTACTTTATTATTTTTATATTTTTATATTCTTATATTTTTTATTATTTTTGAATGAACTCATTAACAGACTAAACCTTCAAACCTCAAAAGCAGAAATGAAACCCAAACAGAATTTTCCTAAACAGTTGCGGTTGAGGTCATGGAAGTGTGAGGCGATAGTTTAAGGGCACATGTGATGAAAAATAGGACCTCTGAGCTTGCGTAACAAAAAATATGAAGCGGGAGATTGACTTTACTCCCAGAACTGCAGAGCAAAGCATCATGGTAGATTGGCCTCAACCCCAGTTTTCTGTCCCTCTCACTGCTTTTCCCATCTCCGTCGACGTTGCCTGGAGATGCCTGAAGAGCCTCGAGAACTTGGTGTCCACACAGAATAGGAGAAATGGAGCAGCAAGTGAAGAGAGGGAGAACAAATTTTGAGAGATGAATGTGCCATGAGGGGAGCAGAGAGACTGCCATTTGAGATGATGTGATGTAGAGATGTGAAGAGTAAAAGCTTTTTCTCACTCTTCAGTAGATAGTAATATCTCAATCCCACAGCAGAAACACTGCTAGTGTAATCGGTTTAATTGTGCATTGTTTATGTATCATCATCATTATTCCTTTTGTGGAGAGTCAGATAAGGTGGAGGATACATGTTTTGCCACAAAGTTGGGTTGAGAGGAATCTTAGAGCCATGTACTCATACGACTGCTTTTTAAATTTAAATTTGATAAGCTTCCAGAATCTGTCATGTACAATGCCCCACTGAGAAAAAACACAAAGAATAATTTGTCATGGAAAACATGGAAAACAACGTGTAATCTCCCAATATTCTAATATCTTTTAAATTGACAACAAATTCAACAAATACACTATTTTTTTATGTTTCATATACAGCTCATTGCAACAGCATATTTCATTTGGATATTCATTATTAAGCCTTATTCTGAATGTAGCATTTTCCAATGAAAACTATGCTGATATGATTCGCATTTTAGGAACATTCTTTGGAAATGTGTACAGCACATTTGTAATATACATATTCATTGGGGGTTTTAATGCACTTTGCGACACACAACCTTGTGTCTGTTGCCTTAACCTCTTATGAATCCTCCATATGAATGGGAAATGTCAGCGTACTATTGTCTTTTTCAGAATAATGGCAAAAAACATAATATTTTATGTTAAAGTTATATTTTTTGCATATAAATATAGTAGATTACGAGCCAGAAAATGCTATAAATTCTATAAATCAGAGCTAGAGGTGTTGTTGTTGTGTTATTGTATCACCAAAGAAATATTAGCATCTGATAAGTCTCGATAGAAAGTAACAGGTAATTGGGACAAACCTGAAGATTGTTTCCACCAACTTTCAAAGATTTTTTTTTTCTTTGACAGTCGAGAAGGAGCAAACATCTTTTGACTGATTAAATATACAGTACGAGACACTGAACACCTAGTCAGTAGTCTGTAGTCTGTAGTTCTGGTGTTTAAACAAACTCACAAATCCTGTGAGAATGCCAATTGTCTTGTTCTGAAACAAACATGGACAGCAACCAGCTGTTTGCACTGCTTATATGCAGTGCTATTTGCGTTAAGAGGCCAAAAAAAAAGGTGCAGACTGCATTTAACTGCTGGTGGCAGAATAACCATGACATGAGTAATGTTTCCTAGGCAACAATCCCTGTTTTAAATTATTGCACCGCTGAGATTAAGTTTTGAAAGGACGTGAAAGGGGTCTTGCTTTAAACAAAAAAACACTAAGACACAAATTAAGTTTAGCATGAGCTGCCATTCTTAGTTTACTTCCTCAAAACTTTCAGGTTTTCAGGTCCTCTACATATATTTTCACCCCAAACTAAAGCTTAAAACTCCCTCATCTGTCTCTCTTTCAATCTTTCTCCCAGCTCACTGTCCATCTGTCTCAATTCTCCCTTCATCCTCTGGATCATGGAGTTGTGCAGCCTTATGTACCCCTTCAGATAATTGGTGTCAGTGTCTCTTGATGTAATATGAATGGATGGCATTGTGTCTGGGGGATACAAAGCACCCTGAGAGCCTGTGAAACTACACAGTGATAGAGGGACAGAGGTGGGGCTGGGAGAAAAATCAAAGCACAAAGCTGGAGAAAGAGAAAAGAGGAAAGTAAGATAGAGAATGACGGGAGGGTGGGGTGTTCAGGATAGAGGGAGAAAGAGAGAAATGAAAATGATTGCAATAGCGGGAAGCATCGTCTGAAAGACATGGGATGGTTCAGTGGGAGAAAATTTGAACACTGTGTGAGTGTGTGTGTGTGCATGTGTGATAGAAGAGAGAGAGAGAGATATGAAGGGAATTTATCTTCCAGTCCAGGCTTTAAACTAGCCTCTTGAGCCACTTGAGATCTCTGGATTTCTTCATGTGTGTCCGTCTTTGTCATTGTGGAATAAAGTTATTCAAGCTCATTGCAAGTTGGTGACAACTTAAACATGCTACTGATATGTTCATTTAGCATAACATGTAGTCTGCCAATAATTTATTCAACACATACTGTACTGTATGTAGGATGTAGTGGAGGCTATGGATGAAATAACCAGTGAGTAATTTTTGAACAACAATATTATACTTACTTTTTTTCCCCCTTTAAGATTACTGTCAGTGACTGAAAGAAATGACAGGTAGTCATTGTGCCTCCAGAACTTTCTTCTTTGCAGGCATAATTTCAACCATCTGGACTTATTTAGCTGTATGTGGCAGTGAAGCAAACAGTCCATCCATCCATCCATTATCTGTAACAGCTTATCCTAATCAGTGTCACAGCGGTGACTGGGTTAAGTCAATACTATGAAATTAAAAATACAAAATGATTAAAAATAAAATGTAATTATAGGTATTACAAACTATTTAATTCAGCTTTCATGAAGGAACATCAATTAGATTATGCTTATTGTTGGCTAACCTAAAAGACTGCATTCACACCATGTTTTATTTTAGTTCAGCTGTTCAGGAGTGCAGCTGTGTATCTTCATATTGGGTGGTAACATATTTTCAGTTGGGGTGCAGGCTGGCTGCTGTGCACGTGTTCAAATTTGCTTTTTAGGATAAACAGTTTAAGATGCACCATCTTGCTTTTGAGAGTATTCCAACATATATCACAGTCACTACAAAACAGGGGAAGAATAAAATAAATAAAAACATAAACCACAAATATTAATGAATGGAAACCTTGAGTATTTGAGTGTGTTTTATTTTGTCTCTTTTTAAGCCCTGATCATTAAAACTGTGTAGTTTTATCATGGTTGTCTTTTGTCTGTATCTGTAAAATATGTGTCAGGAGGAATACGTTGTTTTATACTGCAAACCAAACCTGACATGACCTTAAACCTGACCTGATGATCAATATGATCAAGGATATTTAACAAGCTCAGCTGTTGACTTGCAAAAAGAGATTAACACTGACAATCCTTAATTGCACATAAAAGCTGGTTCTTATTTTATGGTGTTTTTGTTATTCAGCATGTTGTTATTGATGTACTTGGTTCAATAATGCCAGATACCCATCTTGTCTGTCTCGTATTGCTGCACGGAGCTCTCGATGCACAGGTCAATATTTGTCTAGTTAAGCTAAAGATTTACCTGAGGAAAGGTGCCAGATAGTTTTTTTGTCAAATGTCATAATGTTGAATTGTACAATAAAACCTGTAATTGAGTACCCTCATCAATAGCATATTGTGTATATGTGTAAGTGTAGAAAACCTGTTCAGAGAAGACATGAGTCTTAAGTTTTAACATTTCCTGCCAAGGGAAAGAAATGTTGAGATGAAGACCATAGACTAAACACACTGACAAAGTTAATTCCTTGCTGGTATGACTCACTTTGCTGATGCTCTTTAAAATATTTCTTACTTTTTTATTTTTATAACACCACATATGCTTTAATATAAAACACACTCACAACACTGTCGTCTTTTCTGTTGATACTTTTGTTCTTCATAAATCTCCTGTGTGGTTTTCTCACCTCTTTCCCCACTTCCATTGATTGAATAAAATAAATAAACAAATAAATGAACCCTCCATATAATCATCTCCATCACCTTGAGACTTGAGAATACGTCTACCTGCAATGATTAAAAAACAAAACAAAAAAACAACACCCACGGCAAATCGATACCTTCATTATGAAATGTTTATTCTAGCATGCCTGTCTGTCTCTAAGGTGCTGAGGAGAGATGTTTTACCTGCACATCTTTTGAGGGGCAAAGAAGAAAGATGGATAGGATGGTGGGATGGATGGAGAGATGAAGGGAATTGATCACAGGATGAGCAGTGGGGGAACTGAAGAGAGAGAAAGAAATACATATAGAGAGTTCTCTCTGTGGATCGACTGGTTTTTACTTCAAGTTCGTCTTGATCTTGGGTGTACTCGTTAGAAGCAGAAACATTTGCTGGCTGTCTTCTCAGTGCAGAGTTTGTTTGCAACTCCTGATTTTTTTTTTTTTAATTTTAGTTTACATTTTATCTATTGCAGCTGACAGTTTCAACAATTTCTTTGCTTTTTCTTGAGGAGATTGAGGTAGACACCGCTATTGGAATTCACATTACTGAATCATAAATAGAAGAAGGAATAATTAGGTAAATGTTGGGTAATAAGTAATTGCTGGTCATTATACTGTCATGACAACAGATTACACATTAGCCACATTGTATCAGTTGACACCTGTTACACACACTAAATGTGTCATACAGGCAGGATATCAGTTATACACATATCAGTTACAGAAGCCAAGATGTCAATTCAAGTTCACATGTTGCCCTTTAGACTTGATTTCTCATTCATGTTGGTTGAAAAGTTGATTGAAACTTAATTCTTCACCACATTAAACATAGTCAGGGAAAAAATATTTGACCAATCCCAGCAGCCATTTGCTGAGGAAGAGTGTGTAATTTGAACAGCTAGTCAATGAACCTGGAACATTTAAGTCAGCATGGATGAGAAGTCCTTAAAGTGGACATCTACAATTCCACAACTGGGAAATCTGCTGAACTGAATAAAATCTGATTGATTAACATTGTTTTAAAAGAAAAGTTCAAATGCTGTTTAACTCTTAAAGAGTAACACGCAGACTTTAAAGACTTGGGGGCGGTCGGTAGCGTAGTGGGTTAAGCGACCGCCCTGTGTGTGGAGGCTATAGTTCTCACTGCAGCTGGCCCCATTCGAATCCCGCATCGGAGGGCTAATTTACTGCGTGTCACTCCCCCTCTCTCTCCCCCCTGCTTCCTGTCTATCTTCAGCTGTACTATATAATTAAAAGGCCAAAAAAAAGCCTGCCCCAAAAGATACCCTCATCAGGAATGACTGAAGTTCCCACAGATCCTTAAAAACCTGTGAATTGGAGGGGAAAATAAATCTTAAGTTTCTGAAAATGGATACAGACACTGGTCATAGAAAATGATTAAGTATTTTGTGCAACAATTGAAGTTACACAGATGCATTGTATAACAAAGATATGAAATATGCCAAATGATTTAAACATTTGTTTATTGATTTTTCAGTGACATCACAGAATCAAGAGGTGTAGAATTTTGCACTGGGTCAGACCATGTCTAGCACAAATAGATGAGGAGTGAACCTGATGCAAAATGGCATCCCACAGCTCTTCCGAGATCTCCTCCCCTAGATCCTCTTCTTATTGGGTTTTAATTTTATGCTGTGGGGTTAGCTGCAAAGAATAGATAAGATTGTATGAACGTGAAATAGCACCCTTAATGCTAGGAAATGGAGTTAAAAAGGAGTCAATTAGAGAGGCTTCTGGGAGATTCGGGAAATTGGGGCTAAGATTGCCAGTGAAACTACGAACTTGAAGATATCTAAAAAAAATGCTTTCTAGGCAAATGGAATTTCCTGGAGAGTTGCTGGAAGGATGCAAATGTACCAGCAATATACGAGTCCCTAAATGCCTTGATGCCGTAGTCAGACCACAAAGAAAAAGCCCCATCAATTAAGGAAGGATGGAAAAACACGGTTAGCTGACAAAGGTGCTAGGAAAGAGAATGTCTTTAGACCAAAGAAGCGTCAAATTTGCTTCCACATAAAAGTGGATTTAACTAAGATATTATTGCAAAAAGGGCAGAGAGAAAAGTGTGAATGAGAGCAGTCAACCAAGCAGGTTTAGCAGAAGACATTTCCATAGTCAACCATGTAGGAGGAAGAAGAAGTTGTCTGAGATAAAAGAATATGTCTATTCTGGACAAAACCTGATCTGATCATCAGGTTCATGATTATCAAAGGCAAAACTGATTCCAGTCGCAGAGCTAATTATTTGGACAGAAGTTTTACATCTAGAGATAAAAGATTAATTAGATGGTAGCTTGAGCAGGACAGAAGGTCTTTTTTAAGTGTAATGATATAGAGACCTGATTTAGAGTCTGAGGTAATTTAGAAAAAGTATGAGATTCCTTGAACATTTCAATCAAAACTGGTTTGTCAAAAAAGGTCTTGTAAAACTTGGTCAGAAAACCTATGGTCATCTATGGTGATTGGGCCCTCTAATTGCTCAGCATTATCAGCATCTATCCTAACCAACTTTAAGGAAGCCTGTTGATGCTGATGGGCCAAAAGTTTGGTCGCCTTATCCCCAGATTCATAATAACAATATTTAGCCTGAAACAAGAGCTCCTCACTCCTCCTCACCTCTTTAGTAGAAAGAACATCAAACTCAGCCTGAAGAGAGAGATGATCTTTATATATGTTAGGGGATGGGAAGGAAGCATAGATATTATCGAGCTGGGAGATTCGTAACCTCAATTCCTTAATTTTTGTTTTCCTTTGTTTGTTCACATTGCTGCTGTATAAAATAATTTCACCTCTAATGTATGCTTTCAAGGTCTCCCAAAGAAGGGAGGCTGAGATCCCTGGAATTCTGTTGGTAGTAAGAAAAAAAGTCAATTTGATTAGAAACAAACTTAACAAAGTCCTCATTAGATAGCAAGTGTGTATTAAGACGCCAAGGGAGGCACGTACGTTCACACTCTTGTATGAATAACTCTGGTGCTGTCGGAGCATGATCTGATATTAGAATAGTATCATAAGAGCAAGAAATCAATCAAAATTGCCACTAGATTTACCATTAAAGCTAGAATGAAATACCTTAATCTGATATGGCTGAAAGATTTTGAATGAGTCTCTTGAAGGAAAACAATATGGGCATCTAATTGTTGAAGGTAGTGAAGAACTTTGCTACGTTTATTAGGCTGATTTAGACCATTACAGTTCCGGGTAACAAATTTGAGTCCTGTCCCTGATTGTCGTGGCATCCTAGACTGCTGCATGCAAACTTAAAGCAGGGCGGCTTACTAACAGAAAACGGGTTAACTTTTCCCCCAGCTTTCCAAACAAACTGCCAGCTGCTTTCAAGCTGTAGTTCCAGAAGAGACACCAGACTTTAAGTTCACATTGACAACGTCCATTGCTAGGTCTTCAAAGGTGTGTGTAGCTCCACCGGGAAGTCACGGGAAACCTCAATCCAAGCTTCACTCCAGGACACAAATGTAACAGATGTCCGTGAATGCAGCACGTTTCTTTGCAACCGACAAAGTATGGTCAGGAAAGAGAAACAGTCTTTTGCCTTGGTAGAGAAGGAGAGTCCTTGGAAGCCTCGCCGGCCCAGCATAAAATGTCATTCCTCACGTGAAAAAAGTGCATCGGAGAGTGCAATGCGCACGGTCGAGTAGGCGCTACTCATCCAGGTCGAGGGAGTCCATCAGCAGCTGGGCAATAAATTTGGTTGGGCGCGCACTTTTGGCCCCCTCTGGTACATATACCATATGTTGTTCCTCTTCACTTTACCCTCCAGGTCAGCAGTTTAACCTTGGCTTTCAGTGTGGAAACTGTTGAATCCAGTGAAGTTAGCAGTCACTGTGGTCAGTGCACGTGTGCTGCAACTCCGTGATAACTTGATCATGGGAAGTTTTTGTTGCATCAGTTCAATTGCGTGCCTAAGCTCCTGTCTTACCGAAGAAATGTCTGCTCGAAGCTCGCAAGACAGCCAGTCTAATTTGCCGCAGATGTCCCCTTTCAACTGGTCTAACATAGCCTGGAGGTGATCCAAATTGGGTACACACTCGGGGTCCGTTACCACCTTCAGTGGAGATGCGGACTTAGTTGAGGGAGAAGCCTTAGCACGGCCTGTGCAAGCTGAGTTTCCACGTGCAGCTCCCATTGTTGGTTGAAATTCCCCAAAAACTCACTGAAACTGACCAAGTACTTGTCAAAATTGTGCACCTGCAACTAGTGAAAAGAAACTGTGTTAATAAGTTAAAGTAAACACAAACTTGCAGAGCAAAAGGGCGACACGTGCTACATGTTCAGTGTACAACAGCGCCTCCCAAATACATCCAAATCTTCTTCTCGACCTGCCTCACTATTTGCAGAATTATCCAAACAATTGCAAAGATGGCTCCGTGTCATTCAAAATACAGCAGCTACATATACACAGAAGTTTTAACATTTTACTCTGGCACTGAAAGCACTTCATTAGCTCGTACAATACAGAATCACCTCCAAAATCCTTCTAATAGTCTATAAAGCACTTAATGGTTTCATTTGTCAGTACCTTTCTGATTTGCTGACTAATTATAACCTGATCAGGCCTCTTAGGTCATCAGGCGAAGGTCTTCTGGCTGTGCCCAGAATTAAATCCAGTTACTGTTCAGTCCTGCTCTCTGGAACAAGCAGACTACAGACTTAAAAACTGTCACAGCTCTGTCCACATTCAGTTGCAGCCCAAAAACCTTTCCACACACGTGTGTGATTTGGTGTGAGTTTCTGTTTGTATTGATGTTTTTGGTTTTTAACATTTTTTTTCCTATTAAGATCTCATGCTTATATTTTGTATTTTAATGTACAAGTACATTCAAATTCATGTAATGAAGTGTGCAGTATAAATAAAATAGCCATTTTGACATAAAGTTTTTATTTAATACAGTGGGCACAGCAACTTTGGCCAATCCTGTCATTCACTCCCTTGTTTCTGGACTGGATAAAATAAAACTCCAGAATGACCATGTTATGCCTTTTATTAATCTAATATGACATTTTCACAAATAGGATTTTCGTGAAAAGCTGGATTACTTTCTTATTTCTAAGCTGCCTTGTAGTTCTTTCTTCTGTTGGCTGCAGCTCCTTCTTCCTTCTATTCAGAGAACCCCCCCAGACTACACTGTGTGCTCAGGGAGAGAGCATTAACATTTATATAGAAACATGAGACCGTTGTTTGACGGACGATAAATGGGGTATTTTCCTAACTCTGTTTCAAATGGAACAATGGGGACGGAACTCGGCAAAACATTGTCCATTGGCACACAGTAACCCTGGCTAAGAGCGACATACATCAACACAATTGCCTTTATTAGTCTGCCTCTTAGAATTCATTGTTGGATCGTTTGTATGTTGGGGTTGGCTTGGTCGTTTGTATGTGTGGGTCATCTTGAGGGGACGCTGGTGGAATGGGGGGTGGCGATTTAGAGCAGTGTTGTTGTGGGTGTGGCGATGGAGGGGTGGATGTATAGGTCAAGCATGCTTAAGAGGCACAAAGTTGATGGCAGCAGTAATTTCAAAGTCACACATAATAAATACAATATGAGAGAAATGTGAGTGGAAACAAACACAAAATCCCAGAGCAGGGACAATGTAGTAAATCATCTGAATAAATCCGCCAGCTGACCACTAGGGAGCACTAATAATCCGAACCTGACGTGCCCTCTCTCCCTCTCTCACAGTTTTTCTGTTCCCCTCTCTTACTCTTTTTTTTTTTTTTAATCTCTGCATGCTTTCTCTCTCTCTCACCCCCCCTCTCTCTCACTCCCTCTCTCTCTCACTCCTTCTCCCTCTCCCTGTTCTTTCCTCTGTAACCATCTTTCCCTCATTCTCTCTCCCGCCCTACTGTTTCTGCCTTTTGGCTCCATGCACACAATGCGCACACACACACACATACAGTGTACTGTGCTTGGCCCTGTAATGAATTAATCAGAGCTGGGGCAGCTGTGTATTTGAACAATGCCACCCTGAGAAGTTGGCTAGAGTTTTCAGCATCAGTCTGTGTGTGTGTGTGTGTGTGTGTGTGTGTGTGTGTGTGTGTGTGTGTCAGTAGGGGACAGCAACTAGCAGCAGCTGAAGCAGTGATATTGACTTCAGGCTTGTGTGTGTGTGTGTGTGTGTGGCAGTGATATTGACTTCAGGCTTGTGTGTGTGTGTGTGTGTGTGTGTGTCCGTGTGTGTGGTGTGTGTGTGTGTCACTGTAGTGTTTGATACAGCAGTAGTTGTGGTATGTGTGTGTGTATACACATGAAATGTAGCTCTATGAGTAAAGACCACTGATAGAGTTAATACTTTATTATGATTTTCATGGAAGCAAAGGCTCATCATTTACAGGCACAAAGTTCAAACTCATAGCTCATTTATCCTTCACGACCTATTGCATTGCCCATTTGTCCAAGGTATTCCATTAAACAACCTTCATTATACTAATTTTTCGTGTGCAAGGTATGTCCATCATGTTAGTCTTCTTCAATTATAAAAGGAAAACAATCAAAACACAGAGCACACTTCATTTGTTTTTTAGTCAGTATAATTGTAACCATTCATGCAACCACTTAGCCTTATCAGGGTCATGCGGGGGATGGAACCTGACATTAGGCAAGAGACGGGGTGTTGAGGTCTGACCGCAAGTAGAACATAAAATTATATATTTGGTTTATGTCAGCTGATATATTGCAGACTTATCTGTAGTGGCTCATATTATGGTGTATGTTGACTGCAGTTTGTCTGAATTTTACAGATGAAGTTGGTTAAGCAAATTTAGCTGCAGTTACAGGACTACAACGGTAGTCAATGCAGTTGTATTATGGAATGAAACAAACACAATCATTTACTATGTTTCTGTATGCCTTCTAAAATTCAGCAGTGCACGTCCAACATTAACCTGATAGCCTGTTTGACTTTGAGGTCAATCCGTCAAAACTCGCTGAAACAGAGACATCTGCTCAATGTGAGTTCACAGACTTGTTTCTGTTTGTTCACACACGCTCTGTGAAGAACTGCTGGCTGCTGTTTACTTTAGTGCTGCTCTACTGTTTACTTTTTAACACTGCATGTCATGTAACTGGTGTTCAGCTGCAGAATGTCACCACTGGGTCGTTTCTTGGGCAGAAGTAAAAATATGGTGTACACTAACTGTGTAGTATGACCAATATCTCATATTCAGATGTTATCCAGCACATTTTCTGTAATGAATATGGTTTTATTGTTCATGTCTTACCATGTTTATCTCACAAGGCATGTGCAATTATTTGCACATCTTTTTGTTGTATATAATGTGTTGTTGTGTCTTCAGTGGAAACTGTACTGTTTTGTTGGCCATGTATTTAAATTCATTGCAGCTGTGTGCAGCACTAATTCCTCAAGACAAATCTTCCCTTGGGGACAATAAAATATCTGAAATTGTCTTAAATAGTTTATATAAAATGACCAGATGGAAAGCTATTTCCTATTACATTTTACACTTCCAGTCCTGCAGATGTAAGCTGCTGCAGCAGCTGTTATCTCCTTCATCTTTGTGATTATTTCCCATATGGTGTGCCACAGCCAAAAGCTTCTTGCAACGTCTGAGTCTGGGGTTTGTTTTGAGCACTTGATGGTACTTTTGTGGCTCTCATCTGTAGACTCTGTCCGAACTGTAATGATTATTGCGTAGGTGGTTAAAGAGGTTAGCAGTCCCCGTGCCAGTCTGCAAAGTAATGTTACAGTTTTCTGGCTTGTGTCCATGTCCATGCAACAAACCTCCTTTAGGTATGAGCGCCCCATTTTGTCTTGGCTGATTGGACCCCATCTTCTGTTCTGTGTTCACTCTCCTTCATGTTTGTTTGTGTAATGCAAATTTCATACCTGCAGCCTGAATCTGTGCCATCTGAAGCATCATTCATGTGATGAAAAATATTGCTTTAAAGAGTGTGCTTTGTGATGTCTAATGCATATGTCAAGCACATGGTGGTGACTTCTTTTCTGTCCTACTTTGACCCAAGCATCCCAACCTGATTGCTGTATCAGGCCCCTGAATCTGATCTTCTCCCCTTGTTGTGGTTTCTTTGTCAATGGATGTTCTTTCCTGCATTTTATTGAACTAAACTCCAGGCAAGTGAGGAGAATTCCACAGATAAGCTATCAGGCCTTGGCATCACACAGAGAAACCATCAAGCCATGAAATATGTGTCTGGCTGTGAGTTAGGGTGGCAGCGCTGCATGAGGAGTGGAGACTAGTACACACACACACGCACACACACACACACACACACACACACACACACACACACACACACACACACACACACACACTAAGCATGTAAACATAAGTTCAGACACACGCACACATACAGATATTTGCATACACTTTGCACACAGATACTTGTTTTCTGTCTTGACACATGGATGCAGATGCACAGACATACATCTCATGCAGATGCAAGGTTTTTTTTTGATGAATTGTGTTCATTCAACTCAAATACAATATATGGTTTCCCACTTCTACGTTGTTCTTTTGTACTAAAAACACAGCTGTCATATTTGTGACAGCGAAGTTCTGTTTTCCACGTTCAACTTTTAGGTAGATACAGTAGTAGATTTATTAACACTGGATATTTTTTCAATGTCAAATCAAGGTTAGATGGATAGGGCGCAAAACAGAAAGATTTACATACTGATGGGCTTTTTTATTCAGCGTTTCAATCTGCAAGATCTTCTTACACAAGGCCCAGTGTACCAAACAAACATTTGTAGTAGCAGAGACTACTAAGGTGGAATATACTTTTGGAGATAGTCAGTTTGTCAGCTGATGATAGTAAATAAATAATTCAACATCATTAATGTTAAATAATGTATTTGGATTGTTTTTGTAATTACTATTCATACCCTTTAATAAACCTTTCTTGGCTCACTGCCGGGCTATGTCAAGTCAACCAGAAAAACACCTCGTACTCCAGATGGCCAATCTGCTGTTATAAACACACACATATATGCATCAAAACACACCAAGGGAGAAATCTATCTCAGACATACAGTAGAGCAAGATGCACAAACTTGGTCATGCTTTACACAGACACACACACAACGATGCAAAGAGTACTTTTCATGCAATGTATTTGTAGCTCTTAGTATCAAAAACTGTTAAGCAAATGTTTGCTAAAATTCTTATTCTCATTGACTTATTCATTAATCAGAATGTTTGGCATTAAAATTATATTTTTGCATACCACTCAAAGTATAAAGAATGGATGGTATATGCGTGACGTCACCCATAGGTTTCTGAAGAGCCATTTTGAAGCTCGAAATCTGTGGCTCTGGCGCTGCCATGTTGATAGTCCTGCCTCTTCTGCCTCCTGTCTCATCTAAAACTGGCCAAAAACTTTGTTTGTTGGTGGACCTCAAAGCGGCCATGGTGTTAATTAGGCATAACTTAATAGCTTAATATAATTTGACCAGATGAGTTATATAAAAATTCAGACTCAGTACAGTTGTCATGAACGATGAAGTAAGCCATAGGGACGAAACCATTGTTTGTACCAGGCTGTAAACATAGGAAGTTGGACATTTTAATATGGGGGCCACATAGAGATTGATTCATTCTGTAGCCAGCCTCAAGTGGCCCTTCAAGGAACTGCAGTTTTTAACACTTCCACATAAGCTTCACTTCACAACCACAGAGGTTGCTGCTTGGTAAATAATCAATAATAGAAGACATTACTGGTCACTGTATTCTGGCTAGAGTGATGCTTCAGCCATCAGATAGCTAAATCTGTGGTGTGGTTACTTTTCAAACTTCAGATTTATTTGTGTAAAATTGGGATATGGATTTAGAGTTTCGGAGTGTGAACTATGGCCAAGGGATACTCTCTGGTAGTATTTTGGTGTTGTTCCTGCCAGTGTTACAAATCTACACTACATCTGACTACTGGGGATTTTTCCTCCTTGAATTTTTATCCTGATTTCCGAACATAGTCCTTTTGTAGAAGTGGGAACTGGCCAAAAATGTCTTAATCTTTGAAGGATTTAACTCTTTGTTTGCATCTTGTGAGCATGCTTGGTCCTGATAAGTATAGAAATACAATAACACACACTACACCCCCCTTCCCCATCTTCTCCTCACTGCATCACCAGCTCCTCCTTTTTATCTGCCTCTCTTCTTCCCTTTGCAGGACATGTGTGAAAATGTTGAAAGCAGCCCCACCAGGCCTTCAGGATTAAGAAAAACAAATAGCATAATTCAGCAGAAAGACCCACAACTCCAGGCTGTTGGACCCCACCAAGCTTCTTTTTTTCCCTCTGTAATTTGGATACATTTTAAAATGTGGCCACCAAAACGAGAAAGGGACAGACAGACAGATGGAGAAAGAAGGTGAGAAAGACAGAAGATGTGCAGACAGGAAGATGAGGAGAGAATTTATATAAGAGAAGGAGAGAGGAAAGACAAACACTGGTATGTTGAACTGAGGGATACCATGGCTGTAGGACCAACAGCAGTTTCCTTTCTCTCCCTGTGTGTAATATATATTTCCCTTCAAGGCTCCTTATGATAAATGAAAGCCTATTGAAGAAGGGCTGTTGCTTACCCCCCACCTCCCTATTTCATAATGAAGTGTTATTCAGGTCAACATAAAACAATAAAATGGAAACATAGAGACTACAGAGTTCAGTACAGACATGCAAAATGTTTCTGACGGAACGAGAAGAAGAAACAAAATCTGAAACATTTTGATATAATAGTACTCTTATCGTAGCTATCATAATATTTGCAGAGACTTTTAAATGTCAAGTGAAGGCAACCACACAACGTTTTATTTTTAGAAATCAGTGTAAATAGATATCCTTTGTGTTTAATAGCTTTACTTAAAAACTAAAGAAAAAATGTCTTGTCAAACGTTTGTCTTTGTGCAGCAACAGTGGCCTTGCATTACTGTTCTCAAGGGATCATGTGATTTGTTACTATCTCTGGCTTAGTCCCATCTATTATTTAGGCACTTCTTACACGACTCGGTGTCACCCCAAGACTGTGTACATTGCATTATGAGTTTTGACAGCCACAACTGGAGCTCTGAAAGAAAGACTGTTAATACTGTCCAGACACTGCTACTTTTAATGTGGGCACAAAGCACCGAGTATGCAGGAGATGGATCATAGCCATGATTCCATCACTGTATTTTGATTCACATTTTGATGTATCACCTCATAAAGTTTGATGGTGTTTTTTTTTCCTTTTTTCAAAGAGTAATGGGGGATGAAAACACTTTTTTAAAATAAGTTCTAATGCGAACATTTACGTGATCAGTCGATCAGCGGTCCCCTTTAGAAAAGCTATAAAAAAAGAAACTTGTATATAATAATATACAAATTGCTGTAGCTCTGTAGCTAATAATATACAGTTTGTATTGTCACTGGAAAATGTTGGTTATTACTTGTCTTTCAGTGTAGTACATCTGGTTCACTGACAACAAAATCATTTAACTTTTTCCTTGTGGTGTCACCATGTTTTACGGAACTTCCTCTGACATTTCCTTGTAATTGTGGAGTAATTTATACTGTTTCCAGCTATCATCTCCTGACCCAAAAACAATTCTAAGAATCAATATCAGACTAAATGACTGATGATTGAGATTTTTGTACAGTGTAGTGAACAGGCAGGTGCACTGTTTTTTTCTTTTCTTTCTTTCTTTTTTCCCCTTTTCCTCCATGAAGTGATGCCCCATCAACTGCACTCATCCTGACCTTCTCCTATGTGCTGATTTGACATTTCCTGTTAAAAGGCCACAGATAGATCATGTGTTTGTAGAATGGGTGCAGAAGACTCTGCTATACAGAGAGTAATGAGGCTTGCCATACTGGGAGGAAAGCTTCTGCAGATCTGTTTGTGTTCTAGTTTAGGAACATGCTGGTTTTATGTGGCTGTAATAAATATTACTTGTGACATCGCACAGAAACGTTCACAAAAAAATAGGAAGAATCACAAGAATAAGAATCACAAAACACTGTTTTTTTGTTTTTGTTTTACCTTATCTGTTGCTTTTATTGTGTAAAGACATTTCTGCTCATATTTGGAGTTAGTGATGTCATTTTTGTTGAAGTAGAATGATTATAAGGATAATTACAGGATCTAATAGGTAATTTGTTTGTTGAAAATGTATATACTTTTTAAACTGTAAGAAGTAATAACTATTATAATCAGTAAATGATTGCATTTTGAAACTGCATCGCTCTGGGGAACACCGATTTCATGCACAGCAGGAAAGGTAAATGTATGAAGCCCACAGAGATTTCATTCAGTTTTCTCAATTCCATCAACTCAAATCTCAAAGACTGCAATCTCTCTGAGCTCAGTTTAAGATCAAAGCAAGGATTAACCGCGGCAGCTTTGTTGATTTTTATTTATTTTTTTCCCCTCACAGCAACCTCATATGCTCCTGTTTGTGTAATTTTTCATTTTCACATCACCCTCCATCTACAGATGTACATCTGTGAGTGTGTGTTGACCTTGGCTCCTCTGGAGTGTGTTTGTACTTGTGGATGAGTGTGTGAATTTCAATGTGAGAGAATATAGAGTGGAGGAGTAATGAGGGAGAAACTGTAGTGACGCTACAGTAAGTGCAACATAGCAGGTAGGAAGCTAAACAGTGAAAATCAATTGAGTTTGGTCCCCCATATCTGGAGATTTCTCTCCCTTTGGAAGAAAAATCAGTATCGTGATCCATTAGACAACTGCGAAAAGATATAGCTATTAACTAAGCCAAACTCAGTGCTATAAAGCTGCACTCCTAACTCCTGAATTTAGTTTCATCTATAAATAATGCAATGTTTTGAATAAACTTAATCTGTCTTGATCATTGACAGTTGAATTAGTGGACAGAACTTGGTCTTAAAAGGGAAGTCAACATGGAAGTCGGACACCGCCACTGTTTCTAATGACCAGTAGGGGGCAGCACACTTGTCTGCAAAAGAAACTGTAAAAAATGTCGGAGCTTCTAAACAAAACGACGATCACGACTGCTTCTCATTCAACTGATTATATTTACTAATTTAAACACGTAAAAACACTGTGACAAAGAAGAAGAAAACGACAATGGCGACATAAAAGAAACGAGGAAAAAGCTCTGATCCGTTACTTAACAACCAAAAGAATCCTATTTTGCAACTTAACGTCTAAACGTTGCACTGACAGAAGACAACAGAACACATTTCTATTTCAAATAAAAGAATTTGTTGTTGTAACCTATTATTATATTCATCTATTGTCAGAGAAAAAATATATTTACAACACCATGATTTGAGTAAAAGAGCCAATAAAGCAGGTATGATTTAGGGCGTGCCACAGCCCGACTCACAATATGTCACCTACCACCTTCAAGCTCTCTTCAAAATATGGTCTTTTCTGGATCCACAAAACCAAGTTGGCAGCATCCATAATGCCAAACTTGAGGTTTCAAAATGGTTGTCCATAAACAAATGGATAACTTCTTAGGTTTACACTTGATCTTGATAAAGGGCACATTTATTTGTTAGAAACCAATATTTCAGGTGGGCTTATCCTATTTTAGGAGCTGCCTAACATGAATGAATAAATGGGCGTCTCATGAAAACTTAAAAAATGTAAAGCGCAGGATAAAGGTGCCTCAGTTGTGGATTATGCGGTTTAAACCCTTGAATGTTTTCAGCTAAGCCTTGAATCATCTTTTGAACTAAACCCTAATCATAGCTGCCTAGAAACCAATGGATTTTAAATTGTATGGTTGTAGTGAAGTGTTGATGGAATAGTTGAATGTTGAGTGGCAAAATGCAAATACTCCTGGTCCATTTTGTGAGCTAAATATTCAAGAGCAGTCCTACGTGTCACTGTTGTGACCAAGAAACAGGACAAATATCCTTTACTGGACAGGCCACTTTAAAAGAAAATTTGGAGTCCACCCACTTCACCAGGCACCACTATACCGCTGTGTAAATCCTTATAAATCCTGTAGTGGGAAATGTTTACAGCTAAGAAGCATATATTTTGGGTCAGGCTGTTTGATGTGTCTATCAGTGCTGGAGAAATTAGTATTCAGCTGTTACCTGCCTCAAGACCATAGGTGTTTGGTGCAAAGGTTTATTGGGTTGCGATGCTTTATATGATAAACTTTATAAGATAAATGCTTTATAAGATAAATATAAGATTTATAAGATAAACTTTGTGGTATGTTCTGCCTCTGTTAGCACAGTTCAGAGGGAGTCCTCTTCCTGTCTATCAGTTCAACATTTGATCTAACTCAACCGTGCTGTGCCTGTTATGGGAACGAGTCTGTCCTTTCCTAAAAGATCTACATTCTGTGTTTAGTATGCTGACAAGCCTATCAAACATATAAAGTATATTTTCTTAGTGAGGAAATGTTTCTGCTACTTCTTGTAAATATTGTCATATATTGTCATTGTCAATATTGCTATATGAAGCCTTTTTGTGTGTGTTGCAAGGCACCTTGTGAGTAATCACTCTTCTCGTTTTTAGAGAAACCACAGAATAAACCAAATGTGTCAAATACACAGTTAATTTACAGTCTTTTAAGTATTCAAGCATTGTGGTAATTTCTTGACATCAATGCGGGCTCAACTGCCAAAAAAGGATCCCTAAAGAGACCCATGCAGGCGTCTGCACAGAGGCAGACTTGGCCCTGCAGCTCAGAACTACTGCCAACACATATACACACACACACACACACACACACACACACACACACACACATACACATGCACACAAAGCCAGGCACATAGCAGGGCCCTGGCACCAAGTGAGGCATGCTGTCTGCCTGTGAGTTCAGATCGGTCCCTCTCCGTTTCCCCCTCACTCTCTCGCCATCCTCTCCAGATCTATGCTCTCTTGGCCATACAGTTATGGCACCTTGAGAGAAAGCGGAGCAGAGTAGGAAAGACAAAAACTGCATCAGAGGAAAATTGAAAGATAACTAAAGTGGCAGACTGATGGAAAATACAGATAATGGGTCAGAGCAAATAGAAAAAAAAACAGAAAAAGTGGAGTGAAGAATGGAGACAGAAGAAGTGAGAGACCCTGCCAGTTTGCTTGGCTTGATTGGAGGTAATCGGAGACTTTGAGTTTTGGGGAAGTGCAGGGGGGATTTGGACGCAGGCTATGGATGTTTCTTTTACAGATCTCTCAGTCATACTGCTGCTGACGGATTCCAATCGACACCGCTATTTAGAAAATAAACCGACCCAGAAAATGTACTCAAATTTGATTTGATTGATTCCTGTTCTCAACGCATACTTAAAATGCATGGAGGAAGTCTGTGCCTCGCACGCCTCCAGAGACCCGTGACTTTGGATTGGTATCTAAATTTATACTGCGGAAAATCTGTCTGTTACAGCAGTATGCCAATTAAGGTCGAGCTTGTGAGGATGCCAGTGATAACTATAAAGAAGACAGCTTCTTTAAACCTCCGACGTGCTAATCCAAACAATCTGCCCTCAGGGGCTCACACAGGACTCTTGTGGTAGAAGGGAAAACATCCAAATCAATCCATCTTGTTCTTTTATCAAAGTGCATTGTTACTTTATGTGTTTGACATTATTATTTAACCGAGCAAAAGATCTGTTATTCATTAGCTATTGTTAGCTCTCACAGTATTCACCTGTGCAAGTAAAAACTCTTTGATTTATATACAGATCAGTCACTTTATATCTAATGAGAGAATTAAACTACTCAAATCTAAACTGTTGAATCTGTATCCACATGTGTGTTATAGTTACTGTTGTGCACTCCCTCTCCCTCTCTCTTCTCCCTCTCTTCTCTCTCTCCCAATCAGGTGATTAGTGTGTGGCCCTGCTAAGGGAGGCAGGAAAAAAGCTCTCTCTCAGATGAGGCAGCCTTCTCATAATCTTAGTGTGTTGTTTCTTTTGCTCCTTATTTATTGTTCATCTTTGAGGATGGAGGTCTGGAATTAGACCAGTTTTGTTAGTTTCGTTTGTGCACCCTTTGATAGATTTTTATTTTTATTTTTTTCTGTTTGGTCAGGCCTCCAGACTCCCACAGTTTAACTTAACAGATTCACTTCATTACAGATACATATAATCATGTTTGTGCATACACTGTTACAAAGGGTTTAATGGCTGCGTTACCAGAGATCAAATAGCAATCTTTTTTCCAATTAAATTTCTTCTTTGTTTTGATTACAGCAACAACAAATTATTATTTCCATTATTCTATAATGAAGATAATTATAATAATCAAATAATCATTAGCTGCGGGCATACATACAGTATATGGAATAAACCCGGCCATATACACAGAAACCTGTAAGGTGGAGTCCTACAAGGGGACATCCCTAAACAACTTTTTGGTGACCTTGCTGTCTGTCTATTTGTACAGTATGAAATCTGTGAAGGTCAATGAAGAAATTGAAACATGAGTTAGTCAACAAAGAAAACACGAACCATCTCTAGTCAACCTGTCTTCATTCTTTCACCTCTATTTAGATTAAAGAGCCAATCTCTCTCCAAAATGTGACGTTGTGAATGTCACAGTTCATGAATACTCATGAATATTGCTGGAGACATAACTTAGTGTGTATCAGATATTAGAAACCACATTTAAGGATGAATTTAATACAAGATACTGTCTTTTCTGTATTATATCTGTATTTTCTTACCTTTTCTGTAGCCCAGAAAAAGACTTGTTGACCTTGTTTAAAGTGTCCATCATTAAGAAGGCTCAGCTCAATACTCTGTGGTAAAAAGCAACAACAAATGTATCTGTTATAACATTGTTCACAAAAGCTCATAAAACAGTAAACACTGCAGATTAGCTTGTTAGCACTAGAGCTTGAGCTGACTACATGTAAATAGTTGGACAAATAATAGAGATGTATTGTAATGTTATTTATGAACTCCACATGATCACTAGATAAACAGTCTTTCTCATTGTGCGCTTTGGTTGTAAAAAGCAGACATGTTTCCCCTTTAAGAGGAACAATGCATTTTTGCCATGTTTCAAATGATATCCAAAAAAATCTGCGCTTGTGAAGGTAATACATACTTGAAGTGACACTGTTACATTCATCTCTGTCTCTGTTTGTGAGTTATACAATATTTACAACTTCATCTCTGACGTGGGGTGAATTGTTTCTTCCCCACCGTCTTTGCCTTTTGATAACTAAATTGCTTTTTCTGAGTTCTCACAGCATTAGCTTGTCCTGACAACACAAGTCGTGGCATACATCATTCAGTGAAACCTGTTAAAGGCCCAAAGAAGCCATCAGAGGAGAGAACTGCATTCATCATTTTCACCCCTCCGACAAGGCAGATGACACCTGTATTTATTCTTTGTTGTGAGAAGGTTTGTTTTCAGTGATGGAACGATTTTCTAACCATATGGGAGAGGGACACATTTAGAGAGACAAGTTTGTGCCATGCTGTGAGATAAAATCTTGCTTCGTGGCAACATTTTTAGTCATATTGTTTGCTGATCTTTGTTCAAAAGTCAGGAATGCTAAGACCTTTAGCTGAACCATTTCCATTTAGATAAATAATTAACAGGAAATTTAATTTTTGTTTAATTGACACATGTTTAAGGACATATCTGGTGTTGCTATAGCTCCATTGTTGTCTAAAAAATCTGAAAGGACCAGTGTATAGGATTCAATGGCATCTAGTAGTATAGTTACTGGTTACAACCCCCTCACCTCACTTTGATTCCCACTGTGAAGGAGAAAAGGCCTACTATACAGCCGGTGTATAGTATGGGCTTGTAGAAACATGGTTGCTCAACATTATACACTAATGAAGACATAGTTATGCATATTATATTGTATTTCTGCTATATTCTGTAAATAGAGCCCCATAAATCTTACACAGTGGACTTTTAAATCATTAAATTAAGTGCATCGTTGCACCTGCTGACATGTTGCATGGGTAAAGTACAACAAAAATATAAACTCAACACTTTTAATTTTACTCCCATTTTTCATTAGCTGAATTAAAAGATTTAACCGTTTTTTTTACGCGCACAAAAAGTTTTATTGCTCTCAAATCTTGACAAAATCTGTGTGAGTGAGCTCACACAGCTTCTCTTTTGCCAAGATAATCCATCCACCTGACAGGCGTGGCTGATAAAACAGCATGAATGTTACACAGGTGTGCCACAATAAACAGCCACTCTAAAATGGGAAGTTTTATCTTGAAAAAATACATTCATTAGGCACTAAACTATGGCTATTTCACATAGAGCTGAGGGGAAAAGTCATGACTCGTCCTACTCTGCCTCTGATTGGCTTACCCTGATATTCCAATGGTGTATGACAGTTTGTTACTGGTTTTTAAGGTGTAAGCTACATCTTCAGCTGTAAACACTGGGCTTTGAGTGAAAATATAGACATGCTTTTCATAATTGCACAGTGGACTTTTAAATCATTAAATTAAGTGCATTGTTATTCTTTATGTTATGGTTATTACCCTATCACTTCTGACAATTTACTCACAGTCGTTCTTTACCTCCAAACTAACATTGACTGGATGATATATCAAGTTAATTTACTTTTCTCCCCAAAGAGTAATGATGAGACAATTTAGATTGCTTGATAGTGTGCTGGATTGTCTGTTTTCACTCTGTTGGAGTTAGCAGACAATAACCGTACACAGTGTCTACTTTGCAATCCCCACTGTGATGAATACATGTTGGGAAAAACCATCTGCTCTCCCTCAACCTTTATCTATAACTCTGGTTCTTTAGGCAATGACAATCTGGAGGTCTTGTTTTCTATACTGTTGCATCAGAGTAATCATTCTTGGGATTTTAGTAACAATATTTACATTAATAAGACAGATATTTTTAATTTCACTGTATGAAAAATCTAAATGTGGAGATATAAATGTAATGTACACCCCTGCTGGCATTTTAGTTAAATAAAAGACTTGCCTTTTGTTACCATGTTGAGTGATTATCACCTTACTGTGGAGTTCGTAGGCAGCCACTGTCTTCAGTTTCACCTAGAATTAATAGATTCAGTGTTCAATTATGTTACTTTCACTTTGAGATGAACATTTAATGAGGGAATATTTTTGCACGTTTTATATTTGTTAGCAGACCGTTTTCTGATTTTTTTTTTCATCTGTCTAGATAGATGATGATATACTGAATTTTCTTTTTTCTTTTCTTTTTGAGTGCTAATTGCACTCACTTACAGTGATTTCTTTTAAGCGCTGTAATTAGTGACGAGTGCCTACGACACTTGTCAACTACTCCTATAGCTTGCTGATTCTGCCGTTGAGCTCTATGTGAGTTGTTCTCTGTAAAAGGTACACTAATTGCCTGCTGTGTTAAACCTAAATTTAAATTTGTTCATTATAATGTCTTGGCACATGAGAGATCCAGAACATTTTTGGCAGAGTGTCAATAGGCTGATCAATGAAAGAGATTAATGGATGTGTGACAAGCGACCACACAAAAGGTGACTCGTTATTTATCACAAAGGTCCATGAAGAGCCAGAGAACAGTCATCTGTGTTGTGCTTTGTTCCCTTTACATTAATATTTGACTCTCATATAAAATATGCAGTGTAGGAACATAAAAAATTACTGCCCCCAGTTATGAGAACAGGTAACATTTTGTTCTATAATGTTTTTCAATTTGGTGGGTTTTGCTCCATTAGAATTTGATTTCCTTCAGTTGTTGCTCCGTAATAGAAGCTCTTACCCACATCAGCCTGCAGTGCAGGACTCACTGTCACTGTGTTCTCCACTGGTCATATTTAAAAAAGGATCATCTCTGAGGAAAGCTACTGAGGAAAGGACTGACTGCATTGCTGTCCGGCTGTTTTTTGCAGGAAACTTTCCACAGCCTACAGGACTGGAAACAACGATTGTGGGAAATGTCCATCCATCATCTATAAACGCCTATCCTTTTGAGGGTCGCAGGGGGGCTGGAGCTGATCCCAGGTGACATTGAGCGAGAGGCGGGGTACACCTCGAAAAGGTTGCCAGTTTATCACAGGCTGACACGTAGGGACAAACAGCCATTTACACTCCCATTACAACTACGAGAAATTTAGAGTCCACAATTAACCTGCATGTCTGTTGGAGGAAGCCAGAGCACCTGGAGAAAACCCATGATGCAGACTCAAGGAGAACATGCTCTACGATCAGCACAGACGGCACAGGGGTGCAGTTGTTGCATTTGGACCCAGCGGCAGGCTGAGGAGGACTTTCTGAGTTTGTGGCAAATGTGATCTTGATAAAAACAACCTTAAAGGGCCTTAAAAAGGACGTATGGATGTGTGAGAAAAGAGCCCAGAAAGCATCACACACACACACACACACACACACACACACATATATATATATATATGTTCCATTAGCAATATGTGTGTTTTTATATAGCCTTTGGGCTTGATCACTGCATTTGGACCAGGGAATGTATTCTTGTTGCTGTAGTCGATTTTCAGTTTTTTCTTAAATTATTTTTTTGGCCTTTATTAATAGTACAGCTGGAGATTGACAGGAAACGTGGGGAGAGAGAGATGGGGAGTGACATGCGGGAAGGGGCCGCTCAGGTCGGGAGTCGAACCTGGCCTCCGCAGCGAGCCTTCGCATATGGGACGGCTGCTTAAGCTACCGAGTGAAACACCACCCCAGATTTTCAGTTTTTAAGAATAGTAGGGAACTAGCTAAGACGTTTCTGAACTCCAGGTAAACTTTGCAGACACATTTGGCAGTGTTTGGATTTTCTTGGTAAAGGATCAGTTGGTTTTCTCAGATCATGTGGCCGCTGGTTGTTTAGGCTCCTCTGTTTGTGCTGTCAAACATTTGCAGAATTCTGGGATTTCACAACTCACTCTGTTTGTTTGTGTATTTTTTGTGTACATACAGTAGTGAGTTTGAGGATTGTAGGTGCTTTGTGTGTGAGAGAAATGTGTAATTGGTGTGTGTGTGTCACAGTGAAAGGATGTGCAGCTGTGTTCCTGTTCATAGATGACTGCCTGTTTGTATTTGTCATTACTGATGAGTTATTGACTGCTGTATTCAAACCCTTATAAGCTGACACAACCTCTTTCTGGAAAGCTTCTAGGATCATGAGCCCTTGTAATTACAAAGCAGACCGGACAACATGGATTGTCTTTGGTCTAATTCAATTACAGAGGTCAAATCTGATGAAAAGGTGCTGTAAACACAGACGGCACTCTTTTGTAGTCCACTCAATGCATTTGAGTGTTCCTTTTCTGTTGAGGTGAATTGTCTCTGTCTCATCAAGCATTTTTGACTGCCTGTCTTCACATCGATAAACCAATAGTAATTTTGTTTGTTTTTCTTCATGCAAGCTTTCCCATTTTATCTCTGGACTTTGGGAGAGGTGACAGAGGAACTCACGGTCAGCATCAAAAGGATCAAAGGACATTTCAAATCAGCATCAAAAGGATGGACATAAACTTTAGGCAAATACCACCATAGTGAAGATTCTTTGTTTTGGTTTCTTGAGGCTACCGTTGCAACACATTTTTCAATGCTAAAACATAGCACACAATAAAGGCCATGCAATTAATCAATCATCACTGTCCATGACTTTAAAATATATAAATAAATGTGATTTAAATAGTGAATAAAATGGTTTTGGAATGACCGACCTATTTGCACTGGTGCGTGAAACTGCACGAAAGACCCAACCAGTTAGGGATGTACCAGTTGCAGAAAGCCGGTATATTCTTTCAATTGTCCAAATCCTACAGTGTTTGTGTCAAATTTCGTGGCAATTCATATAATATCTGTTGAGACATTTCATTCACAAATGTGAAATCCATAGTGGCACTACAAGAGAAGTCAGGGGATCACTAAAGTCAGTAGGTTTCATCGACTGGGTGCGTTGAATGTTCTAGTCCTTGCTGTTGAGAGGGGGAAATGCCAGCTATAACTAGGCAGTTGCCCATGTTTCCCAGATGTGGTGTTATTTTTATGTACTTTTTTTTTTGTGCTGCTGTCCATCAGCTCGTCCTCTGGAATGTTTAATAAAGAAGTAAACTTGGGAGGGACACAAAACCAGCTATCACTGTTCAGGGTTAATACTTCACACAGTCAGTGTTATTTCTTGACTAAAGTCTTAAAGTGCCATTGCCTCAGGCTCTTCCCTGATCTGATCACCTCGGGTACTGACAGATTCAGTTTGTCCTTACACCGCACTGTCCTGGCACACTGATACTCTTAGCTCACTATTTATCTTGTCAACACACATTCTTCACCTTTCTCCCATCTCTTAACTGGGCTGGTCAGTGGCTCTGTCTTCCCCTAGACTGCAACCTCCTTCTTGGGGAGGACATCCTTCTCTCAGTGTCCCACTCTGTTGTGACCATGATTGCTGTTATCATTGTCATGCTCCATGGGTGTGGCTCTCCCCTATAGGGCCCATGGCATTTGTGGTGGGCTCAGCCTTACTTTCTCTCCCCGTTTTCTCTGTTCCACACACAGATCCTCAGGGTTTTATAGAATGTAATGAACAAACATTACTGAATCTCTAGTGATGTGTAGCAACTGGAAAAAACAACAACAACCAAAAATACAGTACAGTAAAACAAAAACATAACAATTTACACAATAGGTTAAAAAGAACTAAATATCGACTACATGAAAAGCCAAATATACTAATTATAAATCCACTGAACTCATAAAAAAACACAATCAGGTCTCATTGCTTGCTTGTGTCTAACACTTTCTCACTTTTAGTTTCTCAACACTTTGATCAGAAACCTCTAAAAGTATCATGACAATATTTAATGAAGTCATTTCCAACAGATATGATGAGCTGTCCCTCAGCTGAAGTGAAACCTGCAATGAAAAGCAAACTTGAATACAAAACCTGACTGCCTACCTGTGAATAACTAACTGTTGAAGAACACGCTAATGTGGCAACACAGTTTCCCTCTTCAACACACCTGTCAAGTAAATAGACTCACGGCTAATGGATTGTCAGTGGCACTGAATAGGCAAGATAAGAGTTTAATGAATTAACATCAGCTGGGAGTGATAGATCATGTGCGCTGGAAAAATATAACCCTGTGCAACGAGAAAATGAGACTGTCAATATTATAACTGTTGTACTTCCAATTTGTTTCTGTCACCACTGTGCAAACATACGCAGCAACATAGCACAGGAAGAACTTTCTGTCCCTGTCAATTAGTTCCTCTTGTCAACAAACTGTTGACAAGCTGCATGTTATTAGATTTTGCATTTTGACACTTTGATTGATACAATCTGTGGTAACTCCTTGAAAATGCCAGATGTGTAACTCATACAAGGTGATTTCCTTAGTCTTTAAATACCTTTCAGAGCTGCTTGCAGATTGGTGAGGACATATGAAAATACATCCTATCAAGTCATGTCATGACTTAATTAGCCGTAGAAGGACTGAGACTGAAATAATTCTTTTTTCATGTGTCTGACAAGTCTGTTTGTCCTAGTTTAGATTATTTTAATTGAATAACCCAATAAACCATTGCCCCTTGTGATGCTTTGAAACAGATAATTAGCTGTCACACCGTCACAGTAAAGAGCTACGAATCAAGTGTAATTAGTCTGCTCAGCTGCTGAGAATATACTCTTTAAGCCTCACAGAATGATTTATCCTCCCCTGAAAGTCATACTTTTTCACTTTCTTTTCCAAGCCGGCGTGTAAAAAGATGCAGGGGTGTAATTGCAGCAGGATTCACTTTGAAGATTACACCTGCTTATGCTGAGTTGTCTGAACAGAAACATGTGGATGAGATGATTTTGACAGGGAGATGCGCCACAGCTTTCCTTGGCTGCTGCACAGATATTAACCAAGTAGTCAAGTGGTGCCAGGGAGATGGAAGAAGATTTCTCTTTCTGGCAGCTTTGAGTGCTTTTGTTGGAGAGCTCCTGACAAATTCAGAGGTACTTAAGTACCACTTTATCCTCACTTTTTAGACATGGTTGTTCCAGCTGATGTGGAGAGTTCCTGTCTAGAGACAACATCACCATCAATTATCTATGGGTTGTTTTTCAGTATAACTCATCAAAGAACTCCATATATGTTAAAAAGATGAAAAGAAGTGTAGGAAAGTCCCAGGGTATTTGATGCTTTATTTTACATTTCTGCTTTAGGTAGAAATCTTATTTAATATTTACTGGAACTTGCAGCACGTCCCCTTTATCCTGGTGCTGAAAAATACTTTAAAATAGCTGATTCAATACTACTCTTTTCATATAGTTTATAAAAAAACTTCATTACAGCCCTAATTTGTTTGGTCTGATTTCCCAAATGCCACATGTAAATGATGATAATGATGCTCCTTAAATTACTTTTATATTTGTGCCAATACAAATGTTCTTTCTTGACAACAGACACACACGTGTATGTGCGCGCACACACACACACAACTCACAACTCTCATTCTCTATTCGTAGTACAAAGCTTGAGTAGGTCAAGGTTTTCAATTTTTGTGCAGACCTTCTGAGCTTACCTGCATCACCCTGCTCAAGTGAAGTCTTTGGGGATATCTAAGAGCTACACCCCAGCAGGTCCAAAATGCAATTCTTTTCACAAAATCCATTTGAGGACATTGCTCTCCCATACCTCCCCTCTCCTCGGCTGTCCACTATTTTGCTGTTGTGCCTTTTCCCCCTGGGATTAGATTTGAAAATGCATTTTGCAATTTCTTTAACCCTCAACTGGTGCCAGGTGAGTGTTTGCCATCTCATGCAAGCAAGGAATTTGTCATTGATTAATTCTAAAATGTGATATATAAAAACATAAAATGTATAACCTATTTCTTCTTCCCTCTTATTTTGAATTGTTACAGTCGGTGTTACATCCCTGTGTATTTTTCTTGGTTTTTTATCTATCTGCCTGCCTTTGTGTCTTCTACATCTACCACAGATCTATTTTTATCTCAAATTGTATCACCACTTCAGTTCCTTCATTAGAGGCTTTTGTATCACCAAGAAGCCATATCTAGTTCCATCAGAGAGGCCCAATAGAGAGCTGGCTGTGTGCAAGGATTAAAAATGCTGATACGTGTATTTATAGGTCAGATTACTAATGTTATACAAAGTCTCTAAATTATAGACAGGTAGTCATAATGTGGTACATGTCTAATATACAACAAACAACTGATTCTAAAGACTATTTGCAGCCATGTAGAAACTATGTGGTGCTTACTAAAGTCATTAGGGGTCATCCTCTAGGGACCATGAATATCTGTACAAAATTTCATGGCAATCTATTCAGTACTGACCAACGTATAAATGGACATTGCCATCCCTGGAGCCATCAGAATCACGTTTGAGTTTGCCTCAGTGTTTTGGTGCATAATGCTGTTACCATGGCTAAAAACAGCATCGTTTGTTCAAACAGCTTGAAGTTGAATGTGTTTATGTTTATAACAGGTAAAATCAGACAGAAATCAATTCATCAATAGTTTGTATTGAACTTTTTTGACCACTAAAGCTTTCCCTATTTTCAACAATGAAAACTAGAAATGACTAATGGTAGTTGCTGCACAACCCACAGATGGTCCCTGCATCTCCGAGCTTTCACCACCACCTGTTTTGCTTTTTATATTCAAACAAAGCTTTACAGCTGCAGAAAGCCTTGTGGAGGATGTTGGTGTTAATATTTGGGTGTACAAAGCATTTGACTTTACCTTCCAACTGTTAATGTCAGTGTCTTTTAACCAATAGCACAACCTCTCTTTAACTTTATTTGGGTAAAATGAATTGCCTAAATCATTACCTCTCCTTATTGGACAAAGGTTATTTTTATGAAACTTTCTCCCATCACTCCATGTCTTTATATCTTGTCCTCTCTGTTTTCTCTTTTCTTTTGTCCCATGAGGCTAAGACAGGGATACAGCTGGGAGAATGCCATTCTGTCAGCATATCAGCAAAACATTACTTTCATTAGGCCCCATTATATCACCGCATACATCCTTGTTAAAATGTCATTTGCTAATTCCTTTCAATACTCATTTCCACCCGGTCGCCCCGGCAGAATTAACATGTCATTTATTTGGATGTGAAAGAAAACAATCTCAAAGTTGATTAGAAAAAGTAAACAGAAGCAGAGGGAGGGAGCCAGAGGGGGGTAGAGTTTATCCACAGTTTAGCCATATGTAGTTGAGCTGCCAATACAGCAGACTGTAAAATGCCAATCCCTCTTTTTTGGTGTATTTATAGACAACCACTTTTCCTCCAATGTGATTCATTGTTTCAGTCACAGTTCTGGAGAAAAGTAATCAGAATCATTTTAATTAAATCATTTATATTATTAGACTTTACAGACATATTGACAAGCAAGGATGAAATTCTATTGACAAAAGTTGTGTTTTGCTTGGTTATGTGAGGTAGGTGGGTTGTGTTAGGTTATGATAATGATGTATGGCACTCGAGCTATGAACTCATATGAGCCAAAAGTTTCTCTGCTACAAACTAAGAAGTGTTGGATGTGTCAGTAAAAAAAAACACCATAACGTGGCATATTAAACTGTATGATTTTCTGTGGTGGTCCCATAGGAAAAATAATAATAATAATGCTTACTGTTGTTACTTGGATAACTGATAAGCAACAATTGATAGGATGTGAAATTGCTTGTTGCTTTGGTAGCAAGAATGCGTTACGGGAGAACATTTGAATATTTTTCTTTAATACACTGCTGTTTTGAAACACAGCACCCAAACACTTGTGAAGTCTGAATTTGACTGAAGAATAATTCATGTAACTTAAGTACTGTATTAAAAAATGGTGTTTGCTCCAGATTCACCACAGTGAATCCCTACTTTAGCGGACTAGATTAGTCTATTCTGGGTTTTAAGATGCTTCTTGTGAATGTACCAGTATTTTAAGTAGCTCAATATGTATGCATTAAACCCATCGTGTCTTTTCTTTCCCGCCTACAAAGAACAGAGTAGACTGCTGTAGACAAAGAAGCTGTCTTTTTGGATTGTTGCCTATTGAAGTGGGATAAGATAGAAGCCTCAGTAGTTCCAAATACGTTTGGGGTAGTGCCACCGAAAGCACGTTTCTATTTTTGAGTTTTACCATAAACTGAAAGACTCTCTCTGTCTGACTGCTTTGGATCGTCTGCAGAAAACATGGGATCTTTTTTTTTTCTCAGAAAAAAAATCAAATCAAAGACACTTGATGATTCACAGTTCATAAATAAGGTGCAGACACTTTCTATGTAGCCATAGATTACATATGCCTTCACAAGACATTGTTACATATACATGATGCATGAAAGAAGTTGCTATAAACCTTGATAATTCATTTTAAATTGAACAGTGATACTATATAATCATAATACTTTACACAATCAAGTATAACAGTTGCTCAAAATCTCTCCATTCGTTCTGCATAATAAAAGGAGGAAAATATAATCAGAACTTCTCCTGCATGGCTTTCTGTCTACATTAGTAGATGTAAGAATGACAGTCAAACACAGAATCAATCATTATCATTACTGACTGAATCACATGCTTTTTAGCAGTGGAGCGACAGAAAGCACCGCTGTCTGCTGAGCTGCGATATACTGTGTTACTTTTCTTTTAAAAGCTTAATAAAAATCCAAGAAAGCCACAGACATGATCATATTCATAGCTACTAATAATACTAAGTTAAGATTAATACTAACCTCATTAGTATGAACTTGTACTCGACTGAACACATTGAGAATCAGCACAGAACAATGCGTAGTAGTAAAAGGTATTTGAACAAACTACATAGTCAGTGACTAAATTGAGCAAAACTATTTGAATCAGCAAATGATTCATTATTTCCACCACTTGCCTCCATCTTTTTATCCATTATGGCTACGGAAAGCACCATGAGGTTCATAATAAAACCTCATTATGTTTCAATTAAAATAGGGAGAGCAATTCTCCATAGTTGTGAACCTGATGCTAAAATACTGTGTTGTTACAGGATACCATAATGCACCTCAAAGAATGCAAGAATAACCTGTAAAATCCATTATTTAAGTATTATAATGTGTGCAGGTATATGGCCTACAGACTTGTTAATTATTGTTGTATACTCACACTTGGAGTAACGGCTTGCTTACACTTTATTTGTCTTTATTTATTTGTCACTTGGATATTGCCCCACTAGCTGTTGCTATAATGGAAAGTAAATATTTGTTGTACGTGTAAAGCTGTAAGGGATAATGGATGCAATTCAGTTTGCAATTATTGTAAACTGATCTTGACAAGAACATTAGTTAAATTCTGAAAAAGCAATGTTTTCATCATAAACCCACATCAGCTCTAAGTACTGAAATATGCAGTTTAATCGTCTGTGCCATTGTGAAACAGAATCAAGGTGCTGGATTTGACAAACAACCCTTCTGCCTCTACTGCTAAAAGGAAATAAAAGCTTGCTGTTTTCCTGTCATTTAACAGCTATTACTTGCCTCCTTAGACAGGCTTTAAGATAAACATAACGCTGTTTTCCACCGGTCTACAAAAACTGGTGTCATCACGTAGGGAAGAGCGATTGCAGTCTCAGTAGTGGCACAGGTTCACTGGTGCAAATTTCTTCTATATTCCCCTGAGGAGGCTTGAGGGCCTAGTACATGAGGAGGATGGTCCCTGCTGGCTGCTGCTGCTGCTGAAGGATTCCTAACTGAACTTAAGTGTTGCATTTCATGGCGATGCACACAATGGAACAAGGGAACTTATCAGTTATCTTTGTCCAGCTCTCAGGAGATCAGAAAAACTTCAGGGAGAGGTTGGCATGTTTGGTTTGTGTCCAACTGAGAGATAAACATAAAAAATGCTCGCCTTAAATAAAGATGGAATATGATAAATGATTAAACTGACTTTGGAAGGCTTTTTTCCAGCAGCTTTGTCTTTGTTGTGTACTTGCAATAACCACATAGAAGAAAATGTCTGACTAATGATGTCCTTACTGTAATGTGTTCAGTCCAAAGATCTGTGCAGGTTGGCAGTAAAAGGTTCTACAGATATGTAGGCATTTAAGCAGCTGGTAGGCCAACATCATTCACCGTTGCTTTTGCAGTTCATCCCATCTGTGAACACGGTACTGTATATTACATTGTGCCTCTGGCTGGATTCCATGTTGCTTTATGTCTCGATGTAAAAACATAAAGCAGTGAGGTTACTGGACTTTTGCTGTCACCAGCTGGGTCCATGAAAGAGAAACAACTATCAATATCAACTAGCCACCTTCATTTTTATTATGCAGCAATAGCAGCGGCATTATTAGTGATGTGAATTTATATTTCAATTTCAGATTTCTACCTAGGTGTGAGGTTATTTTACTCCTGTGAATGATGTATACGTGTATATTAGTGACTAATCCACACCTTCTGACACTCTCTGCATCATAACCATCATCACTTCGAATACTAATACCGGTCGTCAAAACTTGCACGTTTTCTGTAATGATAGCGATTTAGTCTGGAGGTGGCACATCAGCCATAAACACACACCGACTGTACTGTAGATTTCACCATGACATTTGATATTTATGGCTGTTGTTATTTTTTGCTTGGGCTCTAAGGGCTGACATATTCTTGACAGGTTCCTGTCAGAAGATGCACTGTTTTCTTTTACTTTCTACGTGAGCACCAGCCCCTGTGATGAAGGCATCACGCTGTGTTTCTTATTAATGATCTGGCCACATGTCACATCTATAACCAAAAGAAACTGACTTTACTATTCTGATGTGATGGAAATAATTTTTCTGCTACAGTAACAGAAAAGAGAAATTCTCATTTTATCTGTATCAGAGGTAAAGCCAGTTTTGCTTTAGCCCTGCATGAAACATATCAACCACAAATTAAACGTGACTTTAATGAAGATGTTCTATGTGTTTTGTTTGTTTTTGTTTTTGTAATGTAATTTCAGACAACTGACCATAGAGGAACCATAAGGTATCAAAGTCTGTCCCCTTTGAGCATGAATTCAAATGTATCTGTAGTGTTGGATGTCAAAAACTGCGTGTTGGAGTGGTCGATCTCGTATGCTTATTCTTTGATCATTCCTGATTTTTGGGAAATTCCTGTATGGTAGCATTAAAAATTAAGAGAGATGCATCTGATCTTGAGTTGAGTGGGTAAAATAAAACGTTTCTTTTAGCTGTTTTAAGGCTACTTTACTTTGGTCCCGATTGAAATATCTCAACAGATATTGGATTGGTTACATTTATGGTCCCCAGAAGATAAATCTGACTGACTTTGATGATCCTCGTCTTTTTATCTAGTGACACCATGGATTCATATCTGTCATTTTAGCTCCATTCACCAAAAAGTTTGGTTCGTCACACATTTTGTTTTGCATATCTCAAAAGTGGTGGATGGTACCAATAGAACCACTGTATTCCGCCCCATGTTTTCTGTCACCCTTTAGTTGAGGTACCTATAGCATACACTGCAGACCATAGAGTCGTCTCATACTCTGATGTAGGATTTTCCCCACTTCTTTTTTTTCAGTGGTATTTTGTCTAGCTTGTGTCCATGTTATAGGCTAATAAACCACCACATGTCGCGTGTGTGTAGGGAGAAAAGAAAAGTGACTGTGAATGCTGGTGGAGCAAAGAAAAGGTTAACAGTAAGTTGTAAATTTTGCACTAAATGTAGAATATGGGTTACGGACATGTCAGTTAGTAAACACTGCAGCTTCTCAAGACCAAGAAAAAACCTGTCGGTTGTTTCCTAATTGCTGGAAAGGTGAAGGGGATTTAGCACCAAAGCCTTGCTAACAACCTCCCATACAAGAAGTACTGTCTGTGGTGGAAACACAAAACAGATCTAGGGTTTAGGTACATTTAGATCTGGATTTTAACATAAGGTGTTTGATGGAAACGTGGCTTTTGAGTGAGATGCGTCAACATATATTGGATAGATTTCAATAAAAAATTTAATAACATTTATGCCTCCATCAGGAACAACTGTAATAGCTTTGGTGACACTTAATGTATAACTTATGTCGAACTTATCGAACGACTAAACACTGGCTCCGTGTGTTTTTTGAGCATTTTGTAGCCACTGCATAGGATGAGGCACCAGGGGCAACAAAGTCTCAAGGGCTTTTTCATAGCACATCATGAGTAAAATGAACAATTTGCTTATCAAATGTATTTACATCTACTGCAAATCAGATTTGATTACGTTCAGTTGTTGCCAGTTAAAAAATACCATTCATTATTGTTTGCTGATATCTGTCTGTTTTATTGTGAAAATATCAACATTCAAGCTTTAGAACAATTTGATATGCATTACTGTTGTTTGGTCACTTTTGTGGCTTAGAGATGTAATGTACTCATGACAAACTTTGAATAAAAGATACTGTACCTGCATATGTGACACTCCATACAGGCATGTCACTGCCTTCTGATGCTGACATGTCTTGTCGCATCTGTGTGAATTTTATATTCGTCTCTGTTTATTTATTTTTTCAGTTGCAATGAATGATGCATTGATGACAGATTCCTGACAGGACACGTCTGGATTTCTTTAACTTTGCACTGTGAGAAGCAGTCCTAATGATGAAAACATCGCTCTCGATTCCCTTTCTCAATGTTTGCATGTGTCCACATACTCGTCTGTAAAACAGCTTCAGCTCTTTCTTTTTGGATGGAATGAATGATATTGGACAGGTTGTTCTGGTGCTGTGTTCACTACAATTATCTCAACCGCTATTGGATGGATTACAATGAAAAATGGTATAGATACAGTGCCTAGGGGATGGAAGTGTAATCACTTTGGTGATTTTCAGATTTTTCCTGCTGTGCAACCAACAAGGTCAAAGTTTTCACTTATCCAGTGAAATATCTCAACATCTACTAGATGAACTGATTCAAAAGTTGCAAATTTATCTGTCAAAATTAACCATATCCTTCATAATAAAAATGGTCATTCGTAGCATGCAGTTCTAAGCATTTAGCTCAAAGCCTCGACTCATTTCAAAATAATTTCCAGTTTATCAAAACACGGAAAATGATGAGATTTTGTTTTGTAGTTTGAGGTGTCATCAATAACCAGCCAGCAGTGTCCCTGGGTTTATAATCTTATAGAAGCTGAAAGATTGTATTTTGAAGGAGATCCTGAACGCCCACACATGCAAAGTGATAAAAACATTGTGCTTGTTGTGTATTATCACAATACCATCAGTAAATGGCGAGATATACCTGGCTCTCACTGCCAGTGACGGATAGACAGAGCAGCAGTTCACCAAAGTGTCAGCTGGTAGGACTGACCAGGTCTGTTGACTTTTCTACCAAAAATATGAAGATCTGTTCTCATAAGTTGCCAAAGACACTACCTACTACCACATTACTGTTGTTTGTTATAACAAAGTACGTTGCCCAAAATATCATCACATAACCACTGTACATAAACAGCAGGACTTGACTAGCTCTGACTGCCAAGGTGGAGCCACTTTTCTGGGCGGCAGTTCACCAAAGTGTCAGCAGGGAAGACTAACCAGGTCGTGGTGAGTCCAGCATCAAATTAAAAGCAAATTGTAAAAGTATTTATTTTTTTCTCATATCTGTACTGTTGTTTGCTTTTATAAAGGAAATGACTATGCACAAGTTTGACTGCAATTCGTTTAGAAAGTTATGTTGACTCAAACTCAGTTTAAAAAGCTACAAATGCCACATATTTGGTATGAAAAAGAATGACCAGTGATTGTCAACTTTTCCGTTTTTTGCGACCTGCTGACTGAGTAGTGAAAAAATGTTAATTTGAGAGACGATTTTTAGTAAACTGCAGCAACATTCTAAATTTTACTGGAGTCTAGAGGGCTAAGTATCACAATCTTTAAAAATCACACATGGTCTTGATAGAATAAAAACACTGCAGGAAGAGAGCTGTTCTCCCTCTATGACCCAAAAAGCAGTAGTCTGATGATGCTCAGCACTGTGGATGGATGTCTGAGTGGTTTGATTTTCAGCTAATACCAAGACAAAAATAAGCATCTTCCTTATTCAGCCAAGACCTCTTTCCATGTTAGTTACCAAACACTAATCCTAATATTAATCCTACTTAAACCAAACATGTTTACTTGCCTAAACTTCACTGAAATGTAATCTTTTTATGTGACAGTGACACGTCCAGTTCTTGCCGTTATCACATTTAATTTAATTATCACTTAATCCACAACGCTTTAATCCCTCTGAGAGTTTGTGTTTATTTAACAGTATTTAATGACAGTTATGGTAACACTTTAGAATGCAATTTACACTGTCATTTTGGTTGAGTATGTATATATGGTTGTATCAGGGACTATACACATTAATACATTAATAATTATGCTCTAATAATATATTTCCTTCTGAAATTGACCAGTCTGCATGAAAAGTGCTTTTCCTTTTGGTGTTTAAAGTACCATCACCACCAGTAGGAATGTGTGAGTAGTTTATTAGTATCTTATTCATACAGTTCATTTACACTGTCAATCATGGGGTGTATTATAAAATGTTACCACAGTTGTTTATAGTCTATAAAACCTTTCAGAGGCAAGGCCAGGCAGAGGTCAGCCTCAATGGTGAACACATCACAGGTGTTTGTCTGGTTGAGCTTCGTTCATGCTTTCACATGGATCTTGTTCATTAGAGGCATAGGCAACAGACACAGCAGTACGTCAGGGGAAATCAGACAGAGATCAAGTTGACATTTATACTAAGACCACATACTAGTTGCCTATATGTCTGTTTTTAAACATGGCTACTGGATTGGATTTCTGTAACTTTCTTACAGTCAGAAATAGAAATCAAACATGGAACTTTTATTCCACCAGAATAAAAAAAAAACACACATTTGCAAGTAATATTTGACCCAGGTCTGCTTTACAGTGGCTTTGGTGTTCGAGGTTAGCAACCTTGTTAGTCAAAGTGAAATTCACCCAAATGAGCACGCTGAGGCAGTTTAAGCTCCACTGGCCTTCACATGCTGGTGAGGGCACAGTGTGGATTCTCACTCTCCCACACAGCTTCCTCTCTTAATTTGAATTCACTTTGGTTAAATGTCTAACTGTGGTACAGTTATCACATCAGTGTGTGGTCGACAGGGTTGTTACCACAAAGCGATTCTTTCGCTGGGTTACAGTGATTTGTGGCATTCAGAATTGTTCTACTTGCTGTTTGTTTTTGCTAATATTAACTCTAAACTCTTTCTGTATCAGTAATAATTCATAATTTTCTAGCACCATAATTATCTTCTTTTTTTAATGCTGAAGAAGGAAGTCCTATTTTGAGGCTGATTTAGTGCAAATTACAGCCTTTTGTATTCTACATGAATACAATTAGAATGATTAAATTATTGTTTCCCCCTGTTAGAGCACTGCAAAAGAAAATGTGATTATTCCAGAGGCTCGTATGAAATGATGAAACCTGATGAGCTGAAGCTCTTTCCCATTCCAACGTTGACAGTTTTCCAGGTGGTGATCTTGTTTCAAACCTGATTCCAGATATAAATATTGTCTTTCTAACTTATAAATGAACTATGTGCCACAGTTAGCCTCTGAGGAACTAATGAGGTTTTAAAAAAAGATAGAAAATGCTTTAGCGCAGTTTCCGTCAGCAGTTTAACAAATTTTTACTCTCTTAAAAAGCTTTTGACACATTTATTTCTCATTTCATGACCAGTTAACATTTTAGCAGTACTATTAGATCATCTATTAGTAGATCATCTTGTATGTCTTTCATGGTTTAGTCTTTGAGTCTATGAGGTCTAGAAGTTCAACCTTTCACTATAGCACCCAAGAGAACCCATCACTTTAAATTAATTTCCAGTGTATCAAAACCTGAAAAAAAAGTCCTGAACTTTATATAATAGATTTAAGTTATCATTAATTACCAGAACTATACATCATTACCTTGATACCTGTGATCTTTTTTTCATGGGTTTTCACCTGGTTTCCGCTGTAAATCTAAAAATATCTTGCTTTACCATCTTATAAAAGCTGTAAGATTGTGTTGTGAAGGAGATCCTGATCCGCTGTGCATATAATGGAAAGTGATGCAGCCATTGTGAGTTCAAGTGTTTTGCTCACATCACATTATCACTGTAGATGATGAACAGTAGGACTTAAATGGCTGTCACTGCCAGAGACGGATAGTGTTTTCCAGGGGTCAGCTTGCTGAAGAGTCCGCAGGGAGAACTGACTGGATCGTGATAACTTTTGGACATAAATTGAGTGATTATTCTTTCCTACATAGCTGTACTGTTTGTTTTTTAAAAAAGGAATTGACTTTGTGTTTTCTTTCAATTGAATGTGTCTTGGGTGAATCAGATATAAAAAAGTGTATTGCATAAGGAACATTCGACACACATTGTTCAGTGCACATGAGATGTGGTTTAAGAGCTTTCTAGTTTATTAAACGTATTCATCAGGGACCATGTACATACAAACATTAATCTTATACAGATAAATGTATTGCACCAGATTTAGCTACTTGCTAGTTTCCAAATGCTGTCCCAGAGCAGGTAGACACAAAAACTAACACTAGTAATGCATTACTTCTACCAACTGCAACAACATCTAACAGGATGAAAGACGCTTACTGTCTGTGATCTCCAAATGTAACTCAGTTGCCATAAAAAGATCACTAAACTGATGCAGCTTTAATCTGATCTGTGATCACTTTGACTACTGAATGATCTGGAGTTGCATGAATCAGTCTGTGAAGATGATAAATCTTTTGTCTTATGCTTTTGGCCTTTTTCCCGGCAGAACCACCCTTCATTACCAACCACCCTGTGAGAGTGGAGGAAGAGGCCTGACCCCGATTTGCATGTACATCACGGTCACAGCAAGAAGGTTCTTGGTTCAAACCCCACAGTCTGCTGGGGTCTTTCTGTGTGTTGGCCCTGTGATGAACTGGTGACTTGTCCATGTTGTCAGCTCATATTGCTATCAGTTTGTGAATACTTCAGCATGGATATGACTTGAAGTGTGATCATGCTGTGGTCTCACTTTTCCACGGATATTTCACTAAGCTTTGCAGACTGGATGAAGGCTGGTATCTTCCGCTTTCTCCATTCTGTTGTGGTTCATAGGAAATTTAAACAGGCATGAACAGGATGTTAATTGTCTGTGTAATCAGATTCTTCTATCTCACAGATGTTTGGCTCCAGGAAGTCTTTTATTCTCTCTTTCACCACTTTCTGTCACTCTGACACTGATGGAGAGAGTATTGACAGCGACCCTCAGTAGAGCAGTGTTGTAAGTAATGGTCATGGATTGTTGGAAGCGTTTTGTGTACAGAGAGACAATAGATTACATTAAATTATACAGGAGTGAAGGCCAGCTCGATGCCAGCTCATCAGTAGACTGAGACCATAAATGATGGTGGCCGCTACATGGGCAGGGACGGAGGATGAATGTCATATCACAGACGGGGACTCTGAGCAGGTATCCAGTAATTTTCCAGATGCTAAAATTGTTGATGTTTGACCTTGTCAGCTATAACACTCAAAGTGGACTGACAAGTTGTAGGTGTGTGTTTTTGAAGGTCTTTTGAAGGCATTATGTAACTTTTCTTCCATATAACAACAGATTTAGTCATTTCGATGCTACACTGATGAATCCTGACTATTGTACACCTGCTTCTGCACTATAACTGTGAGCTCGGGTAGGCACCGACTATGGAGGAAATGTTTTCTGGTTTTCTCTCTGATGTCCTTGGGCTAAAGATGTGCATCAACTGTCTCTGATTTACAGAGTTTCCTGATGGACAGTAAAGTAAAACAATAACTACTGCTGGCTATTGTTAGCTCGGTTTGTTAGCTAGGCTGTCCGAACTGTAAGCTCAGAGCATCTGGGGAGCATTAGTGTTTGTATCACAGGCGTTTTAGACCAATGAGAGGAGGTCTTAAGGCCGGTATTTTCCTCAAAATGAACACTACTTTCATTACTCCATCACATCCTGTCATCTAATATCATTTCTGTTTCACTGTGTGAATGAACATGTTCAAGTTTTTCTCTAAATCAGCATGTGCATAATTGTAGTTTAAGCTTCTAGATTTATGTTTTTACAGTACAGGTAGAAAGCTACATGTAGAACCTACAGTGGTTGCTGTTTGCCTGCTCTTACATTCAGGTCAGATTTTGTGATTATTTCTTTGCTGAAGGCTTTACTGAGCATAGCATAGTACTGGTACAAGTTCCTAATTTCTGATACCAGTATGAGAGGGCCCATCTGCTGATGATATTTTAGCTGTAGTTTTGCACCCATGATCACTTCAAATTTTCTATATTTAGTCATTTAACTGACACCTTTTTCTAAAGCAACCCACAAAAACTAGGAAACTGGCTGTGAAGTGAAGACAATGGAGAAGTGCCAGTTCCTCAAATGGCCACTTGAAACTGGCTACAGGACAAGTCAATCTCAATAAACCTCCATGTTAAAGCAAAACACAGTTTCCACATTCATGACACTGATACTGAGTTAACATTTTTACATAACTCACTCGTTCAACTTACATTAAGACTTAAAGTTATGCATAATTAACAGTGAGGCTGTTTGATTGACAGGTGGGTGCCGTTACAGGTGGCTTGTTTGAACAATCAGGCATTCAGCTCGCCTCAGCTTTACTGATGATCTGCGTATTTGCTCATTTGGATATGGCATCCATATTTATACTCTCTATGCTAACAATGCCTGTCATTAAGTAATTAGATTTTTTTTAGTCGGGCTGCAGTGATAACACTTTATTATATGGGTCTATATTTTACCATTTTCCTCAAAACTGCATATATAATCTAATTATAGAAAAAAAATAGGTAGTATTCATTTATTGTACTCATCATTCAACAAACAGGAAGAATAAAATTATATCAAATTATACATGAGTAATGAATTAATTATAACTTGGGTTTAAATAGAGCAGTTCTTTCTGCTCTGTTATTACATCATTTTCAGAGTTCTGTGAAACTAAGTGATACTTCTACTGTACAACTAGTGATGTTATTTAACCATGCCTATAAATTGTCAGAAAATGGTAATAATGTTTCTCAGAACTGAAGGCGACATCTTGGAACTGCAAAAATGCCAAATATTCTCTTTCCAGCTTGTTAAATATGAGAATTTGTTTCTTTTCTTTGTCATATATGGACATGCATGGAATATAGTTTGGGTTGAGAATTTGTTCTTACATTGGAACTTTATCTGCAGACTAAACTATGCTTATCTTTAATTAGCATCAATGACTTAAGACACTGCAAAAGCACTGATTTTTACAATATATTTAATTCGATTTTTTCTTACAAAACAATTCCCTCATAAACCAGAACACACAAAATGCATAAAGAAAACTGTACAGTCAGTTTTGTCATGTCTGAACGTGTTCTAAACATGAACAATGTTATCTACAACAGTGGTTGCTATCAATGTCTATCACACCAAGCGGTTCAGCTCTGCAGCCCCTTACACTGAGGGTTAAAGGAGAGGTACGGAAATAGTCATGTGACACTGAAGGTAGATCCAAACAAAACAACATGAGCTAGCCAATGATGTACTTATATCAGCAAGTGCAGGTGCAGTCTCTTTGTTCTTGCTCTCCTTGGCTCTAGTAGCGATGTCATACTGCTGAATCGACCTTAAGAGATAAGCTGACAGACGTGACAATGAGAGGGCAGAAAAGTGACTATTTCACAAGCAACTGTAAACTGTATGTGACTGTGAGAGATCACTGAGAGGTCAATGATAATCATGTTGAAGATCTATTTTCATTACATGCATGTCTTGGATATATTACTCATTTAGGGCCATTGGGGAGTGACTTTGGATGGGATAGTGACTTTAGAAATCATCAGAGCCGGAATATTTTAACAATAAGATTCTTTTCCATTGACACAGTGAGAAAACTGGGCTACCAATTGAACAAATGTCCATCCAATAAACATAAATATGTCAGGTATTATATTTCTCTCCTCAGTGCAACAGTGGTCTAAGAAACATTATCATCGTCATGATCGTGTCACATCATTGTTCATCAAATGGGCTTTCATGCCAGAATGGATTTTCATGGCAGATTAGCAGCAAATACCTAAATCACAAACGAGAACGACAAAATCTGCTTCACTCCTGTGTTTACTTTTTTTTTGTTTTTTCTCCATACACAGCTTGGTTTCTACCCTACACATTGCATTGCATTGGGAAGGTACAGGCACAACTACGTATTAGGAGCTGATTAATATTTATTTTGGGGCTGCTGTTTGTATTGAGGGGGGAAAGAAAACAAAAACACATGAGCAGATATATTCCAGTAACAAGACTTCAGCTGTGGTACACTTTTCTTACAGAACTCCGACAGACTTGTTGGATACCCTAAAATTGGACTTTGACATCTTGGTCTGTAGGTGGTAACAACTGCAAAATCCTAAAGGCTGTGAGTATTTGTTCCAGCATTGCATACTGTATATACACAAGAGCTTCCAATCACATTTGAAAGTATTTCCCCTTTCCACGCAGGGACAGAGCCTAAGTGTTTATAGTCCACTGCGTTTAGGTGATTTAATTTAACATCAAGTTAACATCATTTTTGTTTTGGAATATGTCTTGGTGCAGTGTTCTGCTTCTACCTGTTCTAAGCTCAATTTAAGAATAGTTTTGTACTGACAATTTGTAGAACCCAGCATTAGTCATTCTATTATGCAATTAATTAATTAGGTAATGTCAAGCAGCTTGTATAAGGATGATTTAAATGTGTATTTTGGGAGAATACAAATCTTGGTAGTTATGGGAATCAGATTATTGAAAAATAGTTCCTGATTTGTTTCATAATAAGAGAACAAGACATCTATGAGAGGTGATTATTAGAGCAAAGTCATTTTTTGGCTGTAGTTTGAGGCACAGAGAAAGGCTATGCAGCATTGAGAGAAGAAAATAAATAAATAAATAAAAAGCCATCGCCCCAGGCCGGAACCCATTTTAGGCCAAAATCTAAGAGCCGTCAAGCATGTTGTCAAAGCTACAGACCTCGTCACTACTGTTGAGTAGCAGGAATGTTTGAGAGACACTATGGTTCCAGTAATTTCTGATTACATTATTACATTTTCAGAAAAGCAGATGCTCTTTCTTGTTAATGGATCATCATTATGATGATTAGCGCATGTGGCAAAACCAAATTACACAGAAGATGATGTAGTTCGACCATGGAGAGAAAATATCTGCCATTTTACTAGAACAAGGGTTGCTGGTGTTTGTTCGGTTACTGCCTCGAGGCAGATAATACCGGGTTTTTCAAAAGCAGGGATACATATTTTTAATAATCATAAACAAACCTGTACAAGTAGTCATTTTAGCAATTTAACAATAATATTCCTGGAAACAGGACAAATGAAAAACTATGTATTGCTAATGTTTGTAAAAATGTATCCCTGCTTTTAAAATAGGCTGCTAGGATTTGAGATACAGCATATTTTGTTTTCCTGTACATATGTGGTTGATAGACAGAAACTAATAAAAAAATATTCTCTTTGTGTTACAGCTCTGTAACTATATAACTGTATGACGAATATAGTCTACCTGCCTTAGAGTTTGATCTTGATGCACAGCTCTCTGGGAGGATGTACAAATGCTCACAGCCAGTCAGATAGCGGAGTTGATGCCACTTTTGGCACGGCCTCAGCATGTGGGTCAGCGTAAACCGGAGTCATTACCCTGAGGGAATCTGCTAAGTGGCATTTTCAGGCTCCACAGCACAGAGTTGTGCTGCAGGTACAGAATAAATGTGAGAGACAGTGGGGGACAGATTATACCGTTGCAAGAGAACACAAGATGTACTGCTCGTTTCTGGTTAGGCTCCCTCCGCGAGCATAACATCCATTGTCGACGGCTAATGGACCAATCGGGCTCTTTGGATAGACAATGTAAATAGAGGGTATTACACATGTGCATAAAGCCAACCTCTGCCGGCATGAAGAGAATGAAAGCTCTCAGAGGGAGGATACAGTACAATACCATGACAAAGGCGAATAAACAGATGGGTTGGTAGCTTTTAAAAGGACTCAGAACACACATACACTAAAGGCAGACTGGACAGACGGACAGTTTGTGGTGATTATATGCAGCACTGGTGAAAACGACAAACATTGTTGAGATAAACAAAATCGGAAAGCTTTTTACTCTAAAAAAAGTGAGCATTGTGCATAGTTCATAGTTCATTAATAACCCCTCTTCAGGTACCTATTTGCTGTGATAACATGGAAGGAAGTGCAATAATGTACAATTCTGTATAGTTAAGTGCACATAGATCACTGTTGCACTGAACGGCATTGACACTTTCTCCCAATAGAAATATCACAACAGGGTTTCTTAATGTTTTCTCAATTACTCTATTTTTTAAGTGTACTTTTGTTACAATAAACCCAGGCATATATCCCCTCTTGCTCAGTCCCAGGGTTGAGTCCACAACATATGTTCACATAAATCTTTATTATAGGTAATTTGGCCTGATCTTTCCTTTTTTTCATTTACGTCTGTCCCTAATTCTACGTCTTCTGCATTCTTTTTTTTTTTCTTTTTCTTTTTTACTCATACTTCGCCGACCCAGACAACTGTGTTCCCTCTCTTGATGTCTGAGACCTCGCAGTGCGGCGTTCTCTGTTTGCCATTCAGGACAAAGAGAGACTCGGCTGACGGCGTCACCAGGTACTGTCCGAACAACCCGCTGGAGACCACTACTCTGTTGGGGCCTCCCCAGGGCCAGGCTTGAGAGCCCAGGGGTTCCTTGAGGCTCGGGAGAACCTCAGTGTGGCCCGAGGACAGATCAGCAAATAGCAGGTCCGTGCCTGAGCCTGAAGTGGCTACAACCACATGCTGGTTTGACTCTGTGAAGGAAGGCTGGAAAGCCAAATCGGAGACAGCTACGGGCTCATCCAGTTCCTGGTTCAGACCCAGCTCTCCCTGGAATGACACTGTCTGTACTATCAGCTTTGAGCTCTGCGGATCAGGTGTCACGATGTAACGGCCATCTGGTGACACAAAAGGCTGCCCTGTGACATTTAGGTTTGGACCAATCACTGTGTCTGTCACGCTGTCGATGAGGAGCTGGGGAGGGGCTTGCAGGTGGCTCTTGCTCTGGCACTGGACAAAGTAGAAGCCACTCAGATGTGTGTAGGCCATGTTGAGTGGTATACAGCTGTAGTTCTTCAGGCTGATGGTCTTGACACGGTGGAATGTCTCCAGGTCGATCTTGTGTATCGCAGGCTCATTTTTGAGGAAGACAAAGGCAAACCTAAATCGACAAAGTTCAAATAAAAGGTTAATAGCCTTTCTAGATATTGTGGGATTAGTGATTAACACATCAAGATTCTCATTAGAATTCTCATTTTCGCTTTTCTCCTTTACTTCGGATGGACAGCGAGCAATGAGGTCATCTGTGTTTTAAGGTCAGAGGTGGCTCTGTGTGAGTGTGTGTGCTGTTTTACCTCACATGAGTGATGATGAGATTGGTTGGAGGAATGAAGAAGTCGCTGACCCTCTGGAAAGTTGTGCGGATGGCATGATGTACTTCTCCTACACTGGCTTGAGGAATTACCTGTAGACAGTGACATAAAAGGGCATAAATATTAAAGGGATAGTTTGGTAATTTTGAAATGGCGTTGTTTAATGCACTTAGCATGGATAATGTATTAAGTCGAAAACGGTCGCATGTCCTGAGTTTAGAGAAGCAGACAGGGACTCTGGCACAGAAGCAACGCTATGAACTGCTGTGGACAGTGTCAGCAGAAAAGCCTATTTTAGCCACCTAAAAAAATATCAATATCCATTCAAGTGTAAGCTATATTAGGAATATTTTCCATTTTATCTTCTTGTCAGACAGCCTTTTTTTTCTGCACTAACCATACAAATTGTTATTCATAAAGCCCCACTCTATTAGACCACAGATCAGCTGTTTGGATCTCAGCCAGAAAAACACAAGCATGCACCATCTTTGCAATCTTTAAAAACATAAAGTTTGATCTCGCAACTTTCTGAATGAAAAACAAAAACAAAACAGATCTGCTGTGTATTATAGTGCTTGAAGTTCCATGGTTACTTTTGTCTCTTTTTGGAGATGACTTTGAAAATTGTTTCTTAAATCTTGGCCTTTTTGGGATTTATACAGCACTAAACAATACATAATAAATCATAGTTACAAAAATCATTGTAAAAAAATAATTTTGATAATGATAAAATAAGTATTTTTCTCGCAAACATTCTATAAGAATCCATTAAATTACTTTTTGTGACCCATGTGTGTATAGAGTCACAAGTTATCTTTTTACTAATGGGCTACCATGTAGGCTGATAAAGCAGGGAAATATACACCCATACTCATTTTCAGATTAACACTGAAGACTTCAAAACTATAAAACAACACACACATGGAATTATGTGTTAACCAAAAAAAAGTGTAAAAGTAAAATATTTTATATTATATATTCTACAAAGTAGCGCCCTTTTGCTTTTTGACCGCTTTGCACAGTCTTCTTGAGGTAGTCGCCTGGAATGATTTTCAATTAACAGGTGTGTCTTGTCAAAAGATAAGGTGTGTGATAATGGTAATTAAAAGTTAACTTTAAAACAGTATGTTGCTTATATAGTTTGTCCACCACAGAGCACTAAAAAGCTTGATGTGTAACAATTGCTTAATAAGGAGGCGATATGTGATGGCAGGTTGCCAATAAGGGCTTTATATATAAACAGAAACTAATGTCTGTCATGTCTTACTGTTAGAGATGTCCACCCAACCTTTTCATACAAGATGCAACGATGAGTACAATAACTGTCACTGGTTATTCATTTTAGGGCAGGGTGATGAACTGGATACAGGGGTTTAAGAGTGGAGGCAGAACTGACAAGAAGGCTACCTCAGTCATCAGTTTCTATAAAAAATATCAAATGTTTTGTCATCGCTTGCTGACAAGTGAGTAAATGTGAAAATTAAACTTAACTTTTTGATCCAGCTAGACATCAGTATATCTATACCTTAAGTCCCTCTCAATAGTTTGGCCATTCAGAGTGGTAAAATACAAACTGTTGTCCACGGTGTATCTGGCTTAAGAGAATAGCATACTGTATGTTTAGTCTGGTTTACTTCCAGGACTAATTTTAGATTCCAAAAGTGCATCTTGTGATTTGTTAAACCTGTGACCTTTTAGCTTCTTCAGGGTGCTTCTAGTTTGTGTGAATGAAATAAAGGCTCATAGATCTCAGGTCTTAACAGCCAGAGCTTGTCCAGGTGACATACCCATATATCCTGGAGCAGATAAACATCTACAGTTTATGACTTGAGCTGATGAAACGTGGCCCCACCTCACTGCTCTGATAAAGCATCTTATTTAGTGATGGTTGTCTTCATGAAGCACACGCCACAATAAAATCCCCCCATCTCTCATGTTGTACACCTGGCACTGCATCAGCATGTTTGTAAAGTGCAAGGTGAGGCGGGGGGGTGCACTTTTGATGGGCTCCGGATGTTGCGCCTTGTCTGTGACACATGCTTCATCATGCATGGTTGCATGATCAGGTCACAGTCAAATGCTTCATCATGCATGGTTGCATGATCAGGTCACAGTCAAGGACGAATGAGGTGGTTTACGGGACATGTGCGACCAGTCGACTTCTGCTCTGCGATGCTGCTGCCAGAGTAAGACCAGCTATTTTCCTTCTGATTTTAGAGACTTTATATTCTCTGAGAATATTGTTTTAGACACCAAGGCAAATGTTGCTAGAGAGCATATTAAATATTGTTTTAAAAAGGAAAGAACTAAGTGTAACATCTATTTTGATACCTACGCCTGCACTGCTGAACTTCTACCTGATGCCCAATGGGGGGCCAGGCTTCACACTCCTTCATCGGAACTATCAGATGCAAGAAAATAAAAATAGCAGTTCAAGTTGCAGAGTTATTACTTTTTTCTATGCTGCTGCAATACTTCTCAGAAGCCCGCACTCTCTCGATCCGTTACCATCTCATCCATTTTTAACAAAATATATCTGCCGGTTTCTCATTGCTTGCAAGACATGAAAAGAATCCTCATTAAAAAAAAGCCATTACAACAGTTGTAGAATACAATGACGGGAGTTAATGAGGTTCAATGTAATATCGCTCATGTATTATTAGGCAGCTGCTATGGTCTCCAGGGCTGCAGGTGCTCTCAACTTAATGCCACTGGCTTCCCTTTGTCATCGCTCATCGTTGGATTTCATATCCACAAACTCAGCAACAAGACCCAATTGAGTTTTACTCTGCCCCTGTCTCGCTGGCTGCCCTAATACCTGAGGGGGATTTGGTTCTGCCTGAGTAACTTTTGCTTTTCAACAACATTCACTCTCCAGAAGCCTTTTTTTTTTCTTTCCCATCTAACTACAGTGCATCAAAATGAGATGGAATTCAATAGATCTCACAAGGCACTGTGTTACTCGGTTATAGGAATTCAGCTTTTTTAACATACTGTCAGAAGTTCTCATCTTGTCGCTTTGTCGCTAAACCATATTATGGCTTCTCTGGAAGACTCAGTGGCTCGTTGCTTAAGATCAATGGTCAATTCAAGTTCATAAAAATGATATCATATTCCTATAAGTGCATGCATAAGAGAGAAAGAGAGGTGACAGATGTTTGGTTTTATAAAGATCAGATATTCACATTAAATTAATTTAATTTGTTTTGATGTCAAGTAGCAAAAGTAACTTTGTTTATTTAGATATTGTTTTTTTATTATCATTTAAAGTATAATTTTTTTGGTACTTTGCCTTTATTAGACAGCTTAAAGTGTAAAAACCTCAAAGTTTTGATGTCAGTCCAGATATTTAGGTATATAGGCCTACCTGCAATGACTTTTTGGGTCGATAAACTGAGGAGCAACACTGAAGAGAGATAAGGCTGACAGGATGAGACAAACTTTTAATTTATTTAAGATTAAATTAAAAGATGAGATGATATTAATAGCTTGAATTTTCATCATAAACATTGCAATAATAATGATCAGTGTTAAACATATTTGGCAAACATCAGAGATAAATTGGAAGAAAACAGATGGCAAATACTGTGTGCTTGTGTGTGTGCGCCCATGAGTTAAATGTCTTGTTGGCACGTAGACTCAGACTGGACTGACAGTCTGAAAGGCCATGCCTCTCTCTGCCCGGCAGAGATTCCTCCATTTGTCTTCTCTAATGAATTGACAATCACACTCCCTCTGATGTTTACACAGAGATATTGAGCCATCCTAAAACTTGGCTGCTTGAAAATACCACACACACTCAACTGAACGTAAACCTCCACACATTTACACACTACGAGTGCACAAATTTACATGCACAAACACAGACCCACACTCATACACATGTATGATCTGCTGAAGCGGAGCGGTGCCCCTGTGACAGGCTGCTGCTGAACAGGTCAATTACTTTCAGTCCAAATGATAATGACATTATCAGACCATTTATTTGTGGTGTGATCCACGTGGGCACCAATCCATTATGCAGTTTCCCTGCAATTGCATTTTTGAGTGATTCATGCCCTGCTCTCCAATTATTCATTACTCCTGAATGACTGCAGAGAGGGGAAATGAATAAATGAAAAAACACAGAAATGTGTTTTCTGCTGTTCAGACAGCAGCCCCAAAAAGAGCAGAAATGGTATGCAAAGCTGTTTTCTGTAGTGATTGTTTCAAATTATGAGAAAATTATTTTGTCTTTGATAAAAAACATCTTTTAATAGAATTTTCTGCTTCATTTGAGACCACAACCTCTGATAGAAATTTGAAAACAACTCCAACATAAACACTGAGTGTGCACCTTAACTGAGACGACAACACAAAAACAAATCCCCTGCTAGTATACCTACACTCTATGAATAACCGTGCAAAACTGCAGAACAGGGAAGTGTATGCGCACACACAGTCTACTTGGCCATGCAGATTGTAAATCAGTAGAAAACCTAAAACCCACACACAGGTGGTTGTCTTTTCACTACTTTTCGTTGCCAAACCATAGTGGCACCTTTTGGATCACTATGCAGTTGTGCAGGTTCTTTTATATAATCCAGAAATAACTGTAAAGTGGAAACAACATCGTGAAGAAGTGTCATTCATAGGACCATTTAATGACTGCAGTACCGTTAACAGCTCCACAACCACTGATTAACTATTAAAACTTGTTTGAAACCACTAGTGTTCAAAACCAACAAAGCAAGTGATTTTCGGAATAGAAAATTAGTCATTTCTCTGCATAGATCCTCAGAACAATCATAAATTTGAGAGTGTATCATCCCTCTGCAATCCCCATAATGAATAGACACACAGTACCTCACATGATTATAATGGGATCTTTCTCTCCAATGGGACATAGCAGAACAATAAACATGTTTGTGTCTATTACAGAGATTACGACGGGATCCCTTGGTGGCTTTACTCGTGGCAGTTTCCTCCACTGTTGCATTGGCACACATGCGCACTCGCGCACACACATATAAATATTGGCCCTATAAAAACAGCACCATACCTCTCCCACAAGCACCAGCTCTGTTCCCTTTTCCCCTCCCCTCCACCTCCTCGACCCTGCATTTTCTTCTCCCTTCCCTCGCCTCACCCAATCCCCCGAGGTGGATTAAATACAACCACACCTGTGATCATTTCTCATTTGTGAAGCCTCCAACACCAGTGGTCCAAAGGGACACCAGGCACAAGCAGACAGCACCGCAGCTGTGAATTGCTGTTTTGCTGGCTTGGTAAATGCTCTAAAACATACATAGATTAGATGTTGTCACGCAAATACTTATCACATAAACAGGGACGACGGTACACAACTGAGCTCAATTAGTTACGAGGCGCTGTTTTCCTCGCTTGGTAAACTTTCTGCGGTTTATATAGATTATATTGTTACAGGAAGATAATCGCTCATCAGAGCTCACAAATACACACACACAGCAAAAGTTGGTGTAGAAGTAAGACAGTAATAAACAGGGGCTATTTGGTACTTTTAAATCTGCACTGGGCTGAATTTTATGTAAATAATCACCTCCTGATTTAAAAATGAGGTTGCAAATAAAAATACCAAACAACAAATAAAGTGTCCCCTAAACATTAACAAGTAAGCACTCCAATATCTCTTGGTGCTAGTTATCTGTCTACTGTAGCTTGAGACTAAACAGTTATTTTCTGAGAGAGCTTTTCAGTATTACATACCTGAAGTGTTGGGTGTGTTCTGTCCATATCCCCCCATGTTAGGACCCACACCTGGTCATGTGACTTGTCATAGAGCATCTTCACCGGGTAAGGATCTGTTGTTACTGCCTAGAAGAGATGGGGAGAGTGAAGAAAAGATTACTTTTTTTTTTCCTTGTGCTAAATAAAGTTAAAGCTTTGTCCTTGGCGCTGGAAAGTCACAAAAGCCCAGCTGATATTTGTATAAAAACAAGAGAAACATCCATTACTCACATTTAAGCTAGTAAATGATAAACATTACCACAAAAATATATGTAAGTAAGATGAATTTATTTTGCTCATAAGCTATAACTAACACTCTCCTTAATTGAGCCCAATATTATCAGACTTTATTAGCTTATTACAGATACTATATATATTCACCAATATATACCAAGAAATAGCAGCATAGAAATGCCAAATCCGTTTGAGATGACTTAGCATTTCCATTACCTAGTGTTTCCGCCAGAGGGCCCTGACAGGTTTATTTATTTGAACTGTAAAAAGATGACTCGCAACGTATCTTGTTCACAATTCTTTAATAACAAAGTTTAAGGGATTGTTATTAACAGTGTGTTTGTTAAAAAAAAACAAGCTGATTGTTAAAGTAACACCAAGGCTTGGCAACTAGGAGACCAGTAAGTAAGAGCGCTATTACAAAAATCGTTTTGTGAACATGCAGTTTGGAAATGGTGCCAGTGTCCCATTTCACAAATGATTCACTTGCAAATTGCAGATAAATTAGTGAGTCCTGCAGTCCTCTTGCATGCTCATGCCTGGGCTGCAATTACAGTGCTTGTTTTAATTAGTTAAATGTGTCTAAACTAATGCGAGAGCAAATTATCTCAGGTTGCAGCTTGCATGTTGCAAATTTGGTGAAACAGGCCCCAGCAAGCATACTACCCCAACAATGAAACATTCTCAAGAGTAAGCTGTTATCACATCTCGCACTAAGTAGGTGTAAATGTCAGAAAGAGAATGAGAAAGTGTACAGCATGTGCACGTTTACTGCTGGAGAGGTTTTAGTGAGGATATCTGTCAGACATCAGGTGAAAGAACAGAAAGAATAGAGAGTAAGTTGCAAGACATTCAAAAGGAGGAAAGACAGAAGTGAACAGACATGCAGAAAAGGGAGAGTGATGTGGGGGTGGGCTGTACTCAACCTCAGGTCTGCTGCAATGTCAACAACAAAGAATAACACAATCCATTACCCTGCTTCTGGCTGGGTGGACAGGGAGCTGCTGACACCCTCACCAGTGGAGCGAGACCACAAGCTCTGTGTTCAGTAATGGGAGGTCCAGCCCTCTGCTCTGCAGTGGTCAGCCAAGTGCCAACTCAGCATGTGTGTATGTACATATGAATTTGCCTTTGCACACATTTAGCTTTGTACATGATGGGAGCAGATGCAAAGCTGGGGTCAGGCCACAGTGCAACAAACGAGGAGGAAACAGACTGGATTTTGTGCCCCCCTCTAAAAAACTGTTCAGTTAATGGCATTGCGGACCTAATTGTGCAAATTAATATTAGTGTGGCATTAGTGTGGTTAGCTGGTGCTGAACATAATCAGTGGCAGATCATACCAGTTGTAAGTCATGTTGTCTGGTTAATGTGCTCTTTGTAAGCCGGAAGGTGTCTGTACACAACCAACCACCACCATAATGTGTGAAGGAAAAGAAATCTATTTCTGCAACACTGCTTTACGATCATGAGTGGGTGGTTTTTTGTCACTTTGAGGAAGAGTGACTCAATCCATTGCAAATAAATTCTTGAAAGAAGAAAGACTCTTCTTATAACTCCAGAACTGCAAATAGCTAATCCGGCATACTTTTAATGCTTCTAATTTGCTAAAATGTAAACAAATACAAGCTTAAAAAAAATACAGTTCAAGTTGTAGCCCACAGCGAAACTCACTGCATCCATTATAATTCCTGTTGACGTCCCCTAAAGCATATTGGAAACATTACTTCCAAAAGTACAAAGTAAGACAAAGAATAATACTAAATGGCATTTCAGATTACCAATTTCATCCTTTAGGAAGCCAGCATATGAACATATGAAGTATTTTGAAAGCAACAACATGCTTATTTGGTTTCAAAGGAAAGACAAAGCATAACAGAAACCCAAAATCAAAACTGCATGCCGCTTACCACCGATTTACTGCAACACAAAGAAACCACTGTAGTACGTTAAAGTGACTACAAACCAGAGGTCTTTGCCATCTGGCTTCCTTTTTAATTAGCCGATGTGCCGTTTGTTTTCATACCCATTGGGAGGTTAGCTGGCACAGGTCTGACACATCAGAGTCAAGGTTAGATCCCTTTGTCGGAAAAGATAACAAAGGTGCTACTTCCCTGTGAGCAACAGCATGAAAATCATGAAAGCCTTTATTAGTGCATAAGTGTTCTAGTGTCTGCTGGAAATCCTTCCTTAAAGACTAAAGGTTTTGGAAAAATAGGTAGTTTTTAAAAGGTGTGGAAGCCAACTTTTAACTATATCACATCAGTAGTCTGCTTCACTGAGATCTAAATTTGTGATTTAATTTGCTGTAACTTTCTACAGTTCTCCAGATGGAGCTTCTATTTAGGAATGTGTTGTTTTTTATGCCAAAAGAAGTTCATCTGATGGAAGCATTCCCAATAGTAACAATAATAAGATAACACCTTTTTCTTTGTAATAGTCCAAGAAAACAAAGAAGCCAGTTATATTTTTTACAAAAAAATCTTGCTTTCATTTCATACTTGTTGAGAAAAGTGTTAATATATTACAGTCTACTGTTTGGATACACACCCTGCCTTCCTGATCACTGCATCGGTCACCTTTGTGAGGATAATAAATGCAGTATTCTGACTTTACCATAAAAAAATTAAAGCTATTGTTTTGCTCATGCATTTCCTCTCTCAGTGGATAAAGCACAGTCATTGTAGTCTGCTGTCGTCTCTCTTGTTCTAAAGGCCATTTCTAAAAGGAAGCTACAAATGTGTTTTGTGAATAGAGCTTTGAGATAACAGAGAAAGAGTAGAAAAGGAAAAAGGGAGGATGCATTAACCTTCTGCAACCAGAGGCCAGAAAGGGTCTTCCAGAAAGAAAGAGGGTGAGAGGCAAGAGACGGAATCGGGTGAGCAAGGGAGGGAAAGCAGTTTTACAGTGCTGGATGGAGAAAAGGAGAAAAAAGGGTTGGTGAGTCACAGTTCACCAAAGATCATGACCTGAACTTTTAAAAGTTGTGCTACAAGACACCTCTGTTTCTTTCAATTATGTCACTTCACATTTCAATGTTTTACTGAATATTTTTATTTACGAAATAAGAGTTAACCCCTTTGGATACATCCTTTGTTTCCTTGTCATTTTTGTTAAATAATTTCACTGGTCTTTAATACATTGCATGCATTAAAGAGTGCACACATATCTAATCTTTGGTTGTCTGTTTTTTCAAACTGATAACAAGGTCAGGTTACACGTTTAGACTGACATTTTTGCACTGCTACCTCCTCAGTTTGCCATCTCACTGCTCAGACTTTCACTTATCTCCTCTCTCCTCTCCCGCCTCCTTCTCTTTGAGTTAGGCCTATTTCCTCTCATCCTGTACCTCAGTATAAATGATGTTGACCCTGGGAAGAACCCCTGAGGGATTCAGTCTCTAAACAGCCGTTACAGGCAAGATAAATGGTGAGGCAGCCAGCACCCACCTGGGCACCATATTGTTTCAAGTGCTTGAGGTGCATTTGATTTATTTTCCCTTGCATGTGGTCTTCTTATATTGGTGGCAGTTCAATAGCATGGCAAGTTGAATCGACTGCACCTCACTTTGGTAATGCTGTTTGACATGTAGCCAAACATTTGCTGCATTGTATACAACCAATGTTTAAAGTAAAACTGCACGAGGTTGTACAATAAATCTGTTTTTTATCAACCTAAATCATTAAGTGGAAGTGCAGCAGATGAAAGCATTTCCTCCCACCACCTTGCTATGCTTTCCATTTCTAGCTGGCAACCATGAAATGACAACTGTTACTAGCAGATTTTTACCAGCAACTCTAACTTGTTTGAAAATGGAATCTCCGGCTACTTTTGTGATATCATACAACACTGCATGCTACGTTCAGGTGAAAAGTCGTCATCCTTTACATTTGATGATGCATGTAGGAGACAGAAAGGAGAATAAAGAAGGAAAGGAAAATGGATAATAGACTGTTATTGCGTTCTAAGCTTGTTTAGATGTTAGATTCATGCTTCAATGTATTTTGAAAAAATATGTTTCAGTGAACAGCTAAAGAGGAGTTTCACGGAGTTGTTGTTGTACAGTGGTGTTACAGTACAGAGTGGAGGTTCTTCCCTCAGTGCAAACACTGGCTGCAGAGAGCACACAAACCAGATGCCACAAAAGTTTAATGTTGTCCTGTCATCAGGTATTAATTGACATTTTTAGTGAATTTGGGGCAGCTGCTATGACCTGCTGCTAGTTTACTGGTCAAAACATTTTTTAACATTCAGACACACATATGCATTGCATATATGGTGTAATATTTGTGGATAAGAAGAGCAGCATCACAACAATAGCGCCTGAGATGGAAAAAACGCAGTAGAGAACGCTGAAGAAAAGTTGGATATGAATGAATATGGATCCACCATGTAATGCCTGGATTGGCCATGATATTGATCTGAAGGAACTGAAATCTACTAAGCTGCAGTACTTGTGCGTTATAAAGAATAAATATATATAAAAATATAAAGAATATAAATATATAGAAACTTGAACGTAATCTCACATCTTTTTTTAAAAGTTTACTTTTCTCATTTGACATTATTCTGAGTGCTGAACAAACTTGCCAACATGCAACAATTTCTACAAAAGCTTTACAATGTCAGTCACCAACTCTTAGATAAAAAAGTTCTGAGATTTGATGTTGTTTGTGAGACTTCACTTTTGTGTATCGTGAAATGCCAGATACCTGCTCCACCCACCTGTACCACCTTCTGTGCTTGAATATCGACAACCAGCAGTCGGCTCAGGAGGGGCTGGGACACGTAGATGTACTTATCCCTGATGTTGACTGCTGAGGACCACACGCAGTGCTGAGGTGACACCCCCTCACCTTTAGGGCACATCTCCTCCTGGGAAGAACCAACACAGAACAGAGAGGAAGATGATGGGAGGTGGAGGTTGGCAGGATTTCCTGGTGCACTATAGATCAGCAGGATGGTGCATTTTATATATCACCCTTCACGTAACGATTTGGACTGGGCAATCATTTAGAATTTTGAGTTATAGTGTGATGATATGACGACAACATGGCATGAATTTATATAATTCTAATAAAATGAATTATTCAAATCAAATTGTTATACTTAATAATTATGTTAATTGCAACCAAAATAAGTGATTCAGATTCTTGTTTAACACGAATATTGGTTTTAAGCGAATTGTGGTTAACATGTCTCAGCTCCAAAACCATGTTGAAACTTGAAACACAGATCACTGCATTGAACAATTTAACTTTTTTAAAATTTATTGTTATTCTGTTGTTAGACCTACACTATTGTTTCTTCCATTACTGATTTATTTCAGTTAACAATCAACTAATTAATCAATAAATTGTCGGAAATATTCAGAACCCATGGAATGTTTGTGTTGCTTGTTTGGTCAAAGTAACAGTCCGAAAAAACAGAACTACAAACTAATATAAAGCCAGTAAACATATCATGTTTAACTTGATAAATTAAAATAACAAAAACAAGGAATCTGTCAAAATAGTGAGCTGACTTATTTGATCACTTAATGCAGAACTTACTGTATGATAAAAAGAAAAACAAAGAAAACTTTGACTTATGACTGAAATATGAATAAATAGTATTGATTTTAACTATGCACCCCAGCCGTGCCAAAGGGGCATACTGATGTCGTTACTACTTAATTCAAACAGTGTTTTCATTATTGGTGTACTAATAATAGATATGATAACCGTTGGCCTTATGAACCAGAAACCCTAACCCATTCTTAACTTTGGAATCACATTTTGCATCAGTTTGAAGCAAACATCAACAAATTCATATTCAAGAACTAAGTCAAGCAACATACCGGCTCTACAGGCCCTGCAGCCGGCTGTCTTTGCTGAAAACACATTTACACACACACACACACACAGGCTATGTATACTGGTATGTTACTGCTCACTCTCTCTCACACAGACACCACCTTGTTTTCTCCTCTTCACCTCACCATAGTGGAGAAACTGCTGTTTACAGCAGGAACTGGCTAACACATGGCTTACTGAGTTTGTATTGATCTCTAATACAATTACAGGGTCCTGTAAAACCCAAATTCCTCAGACGAACAAGCAACTTTTACCATCTAAAGCCCATTGCTCTGGGAGAGGGATGTCCTCCAGTGGATTAAAAGCCTTGGGGTCTGTAATATAGACTCTATAGTCTACTGATGCGAGCTGTTGACTAATGGACACAAGTAATCCCATTACATTTAGTGAGGTGATGTGCCTACTTTGACACCAGTAAAGGGATGGGGGACTTCTTCTGAAAGATGGCCTTCATTTTAGGTGGAAAACTCTACTCAGAGACACTGAAACTTTACTGAATAACTCAAGTATAAAATAAGATAGATTAGATACTGTAGATCGCATTGACCAACAAAACACCTGGTGCCATGAGGTGCTTTATGGTGCAACAACCTGATTAAGTCCTATTACTGACAGCGTAAAATGCTCTTAGCTGTGCACCTGAAGTGTCATAATGAAAGTCTTTCTATATGTATAAATGAACACTAAGTGACATTGCAAATTTGATTATAAAAGGCATCAGCTCAGCAGTTACAAACACAGACATCCTGAAATTGTATTGAAATCTGGAGCAAACTGCTCATTGCCTGACATGGCCATTTTAAATCCATTACACTATAAAATCTTGATAGCAAAACAAAGAAAATATATATTGCACTTACATAGGTAGCAACAATTCTCTCTGTCCGTTTCATGTGTCTGCGTATCTCGCATTCACTGGGCTGCAGAACAGTGATGCCCTCATCAGAAAACACGTAGAACATATTCCCCACACTAAGCCCTGGAAGAGAAGACAGGAAGACAGAAAACATGTTGACAAACATGCTTTTAAACTAAAGCAATAAATACATATTAAAAACGTTTTATCTGACGTTTGTGATGGACATTTCAATTTCCCTGCTGGAGGGGACACCGCAAGACTCCTGTTAGCACGCTATCATGGTAGTGGGGATGGGCAGTGTGTGGCTGCCAGCCATTTTGACAATGACTACAAAGGGCCCTGTCAGCAACATGTCCACAGCATACTGTAGCGAGAGGCATCAAAATTAAGGCACCGTTTCTTAGAGGAAGCATTTCACATCTCATCCTCTTTGTCTGAACAGCTGCTGATGAGTTAGCAAGGATCATAGTTTGATGTTAAGGAATTTGGATGAACATGCTGTTATGGCTGTCAGGAATATGTCAAATGAGAAAAGATAAACATAAGGACATATACACACTCGCTCCATGCATAAACATTCAGAAAACATATGCATAGACAAAAACTATGACAACTTATTGATTTGACAGGCTGTCAAGACATATCTGCACTGTAACACTGTGAGATATAGTGCACTAAACTGTGCAAAAGAAAATGCAAAATATACAACATAATGACACAAAAACAAACTCACTCTGTATTAATGCGGAAAAACACTATAACCCGAAAGCTCACACTGCATCCTGAACCACACTGATTTGTTTTGATTCTGTGGTAAACCTGATGTAGTGATGATGTATATAAAACACATTATATTTATACTGTGCTCTAAGCAGCAGTGGGCTTTCCACTGCAGTACTACAGTAAGAGTGTACTTGTGGCCATGCTGATGTGGTAAAAATATACACAGAATAAAGATGGGATGGATTTGTTTACTGCTGTAAACCACATAGTTGTTTTCCCTTTAGCCACCACACTAAGTCTGTGGCATTATTGCAAAGAGCATAAAATCCCTGCTTGTGTGTAAATGTTTCCTCCCCAGGTGATCTGAAAGATTAAAAAGCACACCGACAAAGGGATGAAACATTTTGGACACACAAGGAAGAAAGCAAGATTTGAAGTAAAGTTTTGCTGGAGAGAAAACAACTTTGTGATTCTTCTGGACAGTACAACACACATCTTGGAGAGTGTAGATATTCAGCTGCAGGTCCTGAAGAGCTGTTCGGCATATTTTCTTATTCACAAGGATACAAACACGCTTTGAGAACTGTAATGTATTACCTTCTTCTCTCCACAGAATGTTTGCAACTGCAGAGTCAGCCGCCAAGCAATAGAAAAGAAAAGAAGGGGAATAAGAAGGAAAAACATTAAATCACCTTTAAAAAAAAAGGAAATAGATCTTCCAAGAATATGAAGAGGTGATTTCTTTCATGACGCTACATGACAAGAGTAAACAAAACATATTTGACAGCTACAAAATATTCCTCACTGCTGTCGACAATGCCATATTTCTTTCTAAATCGAGCAATTGCTCCTGTCTTGAGAGGACAGGTCATCGATTATTCTGCTTAATTTCAAGTACATATGGTGAACTTATCAAAATAATGCAATCTAATGAAAGACCAAATATCAAAGGAACATAAAATATGTGATTTGATTGTTTAAAATCTACAGAAAATCAAAAGGGACCTCTTGTACTGCCCATAGTCAAGACAGGGAATACAGTGACTCCACTGACCCCTGAGCAATCGGGGTGCCTTTTTGTTCTGGATGCTTCATGTCTGTTGAGTTGGGACAGTATCAAGTAGTTTGATCTCTCATTGCTACAAAAGATGGCAGGACGCTAGGTGCAGAAAGACTTCAACACTTTATTGCAAATGTGCTGCACTGCTGCCTCACTGTGGGTAAATAAGTTAAACAAGCCACTTGAAAGTGTAAGTGATCGACTGTCAGTCTTCCCACATAAAGCAGTAGAGCTCATTAGCTCTAGTGTTAACAGCAATAATAATGCAGAAGACACATGGGACATTTGTAAAGGATTGTCTACACAGGTCTACGTATTTCAGCAACCACTTAAATACTGCTTACAATTATGTCTCACTGCCAGCAATGCCATTTAGATTTACACCAGCAGACAAAATGGTCTCTTTCTGCAAAACACAGTGAGGTTGTCCATCTTTTTTAGTATTACTTCTGACCAAGATGAGGTTTAAATGGTATTGTCAATTGAATGTGAAACATTTTTTACTTTGTACAATAAAAAGTGAAATTTGACAGCGTGTGGACTTACGGGTCTTCTTGGCCGAGTCTTCAACAAACAGTGAGGAGATGTCTTCGTCCACTCCCACCTCGTTCTTGGCGATGCAGGTATAGGCTCCAGTGTCCTCATACCGGACGCTGCCAATAAAGAGCTCACTACCATTTGCTACAAGAAGAGAGGAAACAAAGAAATATGCTACTGTAACAGTTCGTTGTTGCAGCATTACATCAAGTCTTTATGGAGTGTAATACATATACATTTGAATGTGATAAAATCTGATGAACCCCAGCCTGACTGTTGAAGTAGTCTGACAGAAACTATAGAAATGAAGCCATGATGATGACGTTCATACATCCATGTGAATGCTGTAACCTAAAATGTCACACTCAAAAACCAAAAATAATGTTCAGAACAAAACCAGGGAACATAAACAAAGGGCGAATGAATACTGATCTCAAAAGAACGGACATTCACACCTGCAAATACTATGTTTTGGTACAAACGAATCTGAAATATAGTCACAATATGCGCTATAATCATATTGTATATACTCTATGACCAACAGACTTTGAAATATGATTTAAAAAAAGGTTAGATCATCGTTAACATTTTGGCACTTTTTCAGTGTTTTACTTGAGTAATATCTTTTAAGATTGAGTGTGTTTGAATTCTAAGAATAATAAAGTATCTTTGGTATGTTCTAAGTAACTTCACACAGCTGCTGAATGCTTTGCAGCAGTAAAACATTCATATACTGTAATGCTTTTTTTTGGTATTTCAGAACATGACTGAAGTCGAGTTTAGTTTCACACTTATTTCCCCCACATACAATGCTGCACTGTTTGCCTCAAGACGCAGTCGTGATGTTAGATGGAGGTGACAGGTGATGTTGGCCATGTTAAGACACGGAGGTCATCATCAGAGGCAGACTCTCTGATGTTTGTTGTAGCATCCAGCTCTGTGATGTACAGCTGCACTCTGATCCTTCCTGTACTGTACACTACATTGCACTACATTGAACACAACATCACACACTTCACATCATGGGGGGAGGGAATGATGTGTGTGTGCGTGTGTGTCACAGTGGTGCTCTTACAGGCCACGTTGTGTAAAAACATAAAAGAACTTCAGTTTTCATCTACTTCTGTATTTCTCTTTGAGTATCTACAACATCTAACATCCACACTCTCCCCGTCTCATTCTCCATCCTGTTTCTTTTCTTCGCACATTTGTTAAAACTTAAATCTAGCATACTGTAAGTGCTGTTCTTCCAGCAGAACCAAATGTATACTAAACAGCAATAAAGCACACTTTTTTTTTGTTAATGGTGAAAATTATCTCTACCTTTTAATTTGTGCATACTGGGTTGTAAAATAACAGGTCATTACTGAAGTTGACGTAAAGCTTTTCACATTAGTGAAATGTCTTTTGGATCCTGATAATAATTCTCTTTTATCAGGGGAAAAGTGTGTAATGCTTTGAAGTGAAAACTGCCTTGAAGCAGGCCTTCACAGAATGGGACACCACTCTAATTACTAATTACTCATAATTATGTTCTGATCAATTCTTATTGAAAACCACTGAATCAACCACTCATTAAATTACCCTTCATATCCTTATTTTACAAGCTTGTAGCAGTTCAAGGTGGCAGGGATTTTGAGTTTGACTGATTTTATCTTAAAGTATTGATTTTAGGCATCTTTGTGCACTACTGTAAGGGAGGAATGTGCCTAGGGGCAGGACTCAATGGGGGCCCCTGGCTTTATAATAACATTATCAGTGTGCTTGTGTATAATAACAACAGATCAGGCCGGAGCAGGTGGCAACTGCTCCAAAAATACACATCCAAAAACATACACCTGTATACTACCTGCACCAAACAGCATTTAGCATCTAAATGGCAATGTAGAAGAGCATTGAGCAGCTAAATAGACAGACATTTCCCTGAAGAGTTATTAGACATTCATCAGGTGGCTAGGAAGCATTTCCAAATCAATGCAAATGTTCCTGCTGAATGTGCATAAATAGGGTAATGTTTGCTAAAATGTTCGGCGAATCAAGTTAAAAGGACCACTGTGGAGGATTTAGTGGCATTTAGCAGTCAGGTTGCAGATTACAACTAGCTGAATATCGCTTGCCTCATCCTCCCCTTCAAAGCATGTGGAACACAGCTTCTCACAGTCCACATCTGTACTGAACAGAGCCCATACCTTGTGTCATGAATACAATGTGTTATGTTTAACGTTTAAACGTTTATTGATCAATAAATTGTTGAAGTTGAATATCCAGTGTAGCTCTAGTGATCCTGTTCCCGGATGAATGTGGTTTTAATGTTGCTTATTTGTGTGTTGCTTACCATCATTGGCACTGTTGTCATGGCGCTGTTGACTGCTGAGGACAGAGTTATGTGTTGTTGCTGCCACAGCAATGCAATAACGTTATACCAGAAAATTTGCTATCAGCTGCTAAGTCGCAGATACAGAATCTCTCTCGTTTTCTCTAGTAGACAACTCAGAAATAAACGATTGTCTCAGCTGTGTTGGCTGTCATCGCCAATTTTTCTGGACCTCAGAGGCAGACCTTTTTTTATGTGATAAGAAGTCCTGGTTCCTACAGTGGGCTAAAAACACCCTCTAGAATGTTGTTTTTGTCCTCATGTAGCAACATGGCAGCACAACATGGCAGACTCCATGAAAGTGGACCTGCTTTACCTGTAGATATCTTTTTCCAAGGTAATGAAAACACAGTTCTTATTTTCCAGTGATTATAGATGGAAACAGTTATTAATATTACATTCCTTCTGCCAGTAGATCCCTCTAAATCTTACACACGGGTCCTTTTACAGCCTTTTTATGCTGCCAAGTGCAGGAAATATCTGTTTTTGCAGGAATAAGTTATTTTAAGTCTGTAGAAACTTAAGCCAATTGAATCACTTGCTGAGTGTTAATGAAGTATCAATCACCAGTTCAACATTTAGAAACATCCTTGCAGGTTGGCAAAGTCTAAAATTGAACAAAGCAAATAGGATCAGAACATTATCTCTCTACACTTTCTGATGTTTGTTGTTAGCAAAATAATCAAATATGCAACAGTATACAAGAGTATGTCTGACCAAGCAATCTGATTGATTACCTAGACATTCAGAATGAGTTCAAATCAGCACGGAAGCACAATGAACTTATAACTAAAAAGATTACTCTGCCATTTCTATGGTAACATAATTGCCGGAGCTGGTGCAAAAAAAAAAACAAAAAAAAAACAGTCAGCTAAAATAGACAAATGTTCATGAAAAAAGAATAATATATATTGCTATACACAGACTGTGAAATCAGAGGGGGGTTGTTTATGAAACGTTTTTATTCATGAAAATACATCATGAACCACAGTGGACCTATATAGACCATGACCTCCTGTTATGATAATTAAATCAACTTTCTCTAATTTTAATTTTATGGTGCTGCTAGACTGCCAGGTTAATACAGGTGCGTACCTCTCTTGTGTGCAGCAAGTCAGAATGCAAACAGACAGAGAAGGCTGACTATTATGGATAGAGGCAGAATATTTTGTTAGATAGAAACATGTGAATTTTCTTTCTTTTCTCAATGCATTTTGACTTGGAAATGTAAGGAACACATTCGCCATCAGCTGTGCTGGTGTGTCGCCGATGCCACTAATAGTTTAAAATTACACGTGAATGTATCTTAGTCACTACAAGACTGAACTATCAGCAGTTTTATGTCTACATGTGTGATATTTATTCAATTTGGAAAAATAAATCTTTAACATTAGTTGGCCGGGACAAGAAATCGTCTCTGTTGCTAGGTCATTAGTAGGGGGTGGACTACTTTCTGGGTTTCATAACATACAGGAGTCTACTGACATGACATTGTTTTACAGTTCTTACTATAATCTCATTGATCTCAATGGATACAGCTATAACATTAAAAAAGTGGGAGAGAATTGATCCATAGTAAGAATACCTTTTAATTATATATTATATTACATTTGTGGGTGAGCTGTACCTCACCTACAGTGTTGTCAGGAAGGCTTGCTTAATTATACATGGTGTGTAATGACTGTGTGCTACATTGCTTGGAGAGACTACGCATAGTCATGATAATCTGTCCATGCTGCTGCTTGACGTATTATTTCCTCTGTGGCTTTATAATTACTACTAAACAAGTCAGAGGCATTTAGAGTTACACTTTTCATTAATTAGCCACAAATGCATCTTGCAGGCATCCATTACCCTTGATTAACGAGGGATGTGATGGTAGTGACAATGAGATTTTTTATTTGAAACTGGTCTGGTGGAAAAAAGAAGTGTTGAGCTTGCTTCCCACAATGCACCTGGAACTGAAAATTGATTTATAAAGTCACATGTCAAGGTGTTGGCTGTATAACGACACTACAAATCAGGCAATATCAAGAAAAGATCTACACCAAGCTCAGGTGTTTTTTTAACACCGGTTTCATTTTCTCAGCAAAACAAAGCAGTTTCTCTCTTTACTGTTCAACTGTGACCTACAATCAATACTCCTTACTATCAGCGTGTGGTTCAGATTTTACAGAAGTCCAATATGAGGATAGAGGCAACACTTGTACAATGTCTTTATTAACTACTCACACTGATGTGATATGTGGAAATGAAAAAGCATATTACAGCCCTCTCGCATTGCCTGACCTTTAATCTCTTTATTTTTTAAACATGGATAGATAAAAATGGTAATCTTAACTACCTTGACTACATTTCCCCTCTATTATTTTTACAAAAACTAAACTAAATGTCTTTTTTAAAAAGCACAAATTATCTCTGTAAGTAGAACTCCTGCCCATATTAGCTGGCAAATCCAAAACTGTAGCCACTGCAGTGTTTATGTGTCGGTGAACCTTGCAGAACCTCCCATGTTTGAGTGTCTGAGGGTTGATAACAGGCTATTACCACAGGTAATGACCCACACACAGCCAATAAACTCTCCCTTAATGAGAACTAGGCCATAAAAAGAAGAGTCGTTCTCCATTCTGCTCTCTTCTCTCTGATATTGAAAGTGTGTCTTTAAAAGTAACATTCCAGTCTGGATAAGTAGCTGCCATTTCCCAACTCACACTACATTTCATTTTATCTTCTGTCTCTTAATCTCTATTTTCATTCACTTTTAAAGAATAAGCATCTTGGTTTTTGGTGTTTTTTTTTGTCAGAGGAGCAAAATGAAGACAATAGAAGAGGGTGACAACATTTGTTTCATGGCCTTGGAAATAAATAGAACACAACAGAATCTGACTGCTGACGAGGTTTCAAGAAAAAAGGGGTTAACACCAGCTTGATTGCAAGCTTTGTTTTCACCTTTCTCAAGCATTGTCTTGGTTTAAAAACATTTCTGCAGCGTTGGCATACTGCAGTGTTGTTGGTATTGTGTAATTCCCAATCTCTGCACCAACAAGATGTGACAACCAGTATCTGCTAAAATGTAACAATCTGACAGCACTTAAACACTCCTTACCTATGAGAGAAAGCTGTTTGGAGGATCTGGGCTGCAGGTCCATGCCATTCTTCAGCCAGAGGAGTTTGGGATTTGGGATGCCGTCAGCATGGCAGTGGAGGCTGGCAGATACACCAGGCTCCTGGGCCTGCGTCTCTGGATAGACCAGGATCACTGGAGGGACTGGACGCACAAACACAAACAAAACCAAAGACACAAACAGGGAGAGGAGAGGGGCAAGTGAAAACATAATTACACACTGTTTCATGGTAGACCGTAACTCCTGGGGGAATATAGCACAAACACCCACACACGCAGTGGGTAGAGGGGAATTTGTCTCACCCCAGCATGGAATATATTCACACATAACAAGAATCCAAGAGCTCCGGGGCTGCTTTATTACAGCTCAAGTCCTCCATGAAATAGATGTTGGACGTATCTACCACTTACTACCTCCTCTGGGGAGAAGACTGCAAATGAATGTGGAGAAGTCGAAGGGGAAAATGAAACATGAGGTAATAGTTTACATGAACAGGTAAGATGTCGTTTTCTAGTTTTGATGCTGGGCACCTTCTCAACCTGCTGTCAAATCCTCACCTCACATTCAATTTACAACCTTGGCCCCTAACCCTAATACAAAATTAATATTACATCTGTTGCTTGCTACTTTCATTTCACAGGGACGTATTGTACTTTTAACTCCAGCTATAATTATGGGTTTCTTAACAGAGTCTAATTTTACATTAAAATATAATAAGCTTTTAGAATAAAATACGTTGTTAATGATTAAACCAGTGGTTTCCAGGCTGTTTGACCTGTGATACTTACAGAAGGGGCTCTTAATCATGTCAAGTTGTTACTTTTGATACTTTAAGTACATTAGTTCATAATACTATTAAATGCAGGACTTTTACTCATAGTTAGGCAGTTTTACATTGTGATATTAGCAGCTTACCCTACTTCTTCATACTGATTTTATGGTCATTACTATTTTTTTGTTCTTGGTTCACAGATACAACATATACACACATTACTAATGACTCTGACACTTACCTTCAGCCTGTCCGAGATATCTATCTATCTATCTATCTATCTATCTATCTATCTATCTATCTATCTATCTATCTATCTATCTATCTATCTATCTATCTATCTATCTATCTATATGTGTGTGTGTGTGTGTGTATAAATAAACACACTTGACATTGCAGAAACATCCTTTAACAGCATTTGTACCATATTCTCATGTACTATAATACAGTACGAAGAGTACTAGACTTCGACTATGGGTACTTCACTGATACTAAAGCTTCAGTCTTTCTTCTCATCACTGTAAAAAGGGAAACAGTGTTATTGCTTTAATAGAACACGATGCAAACCGTCTACTTAGTTTAATGTGGCACTTGGCTCCTTTCCATTCCACCTTATCTCACCTTGTCCCATCTCATTTGAAATACCTTGAATCGCTTTTTTTTTTTTCAAATTAGCATCTTAAACAATCACACAAAGTTTTCCAACTTCTTTGCCACCATGAGACAAAAGCACAGAAATAAAGATGAGGCTGAATCGTTGATTTGCTATGCCTCAGGTAGGGGGTGGGGGGCTTTTAATATTCTTCCCTGGATCTTCCTTGGAAAAATGCCTAGTAATAACTCTCAGGTTTAAAGGCAGAAGACAGGAAGGCCCTTATCCAGGTGATTAATATAAGCAAGACAGTGGTTTTAAAGTTCAGCTTACCAAACCAGTGCGAGTGCGTTTGCTGTGTTTTTCAGATATATTGTAGCTTAAGTAGCTTTTATCTACTGCATTGAATCAAGTGCATATGCTGCATGCACACACAATTCAGTGTTCAGCCACACATATTCAATGATGTTTTTCATGGCAAGTGAGTCACAGTAACTATATAGATAGATATATCTAGATATGGATATATAAATACAATGCTTGTTTTTTTTCCTTTTCCTCTTGTCTCTAAGTCACTACTATATTTAACAGCTTTATAGCTACTTATTTAATACACTAAACAGTTAACCAGGAGGTTATGTGGACAATTGTGGAGTAGCTCAGATAATTTAAAATTAGTTAGATTAATAGAAATTAGTTGGTTATTTGGTTATATATATATATGCACACACACACACACACACACACAATACACATAATATACACAATATATGCATGTATCCACATAGTGTGAAACTTATGTAAGGTTTATATGTAATATGTTCACCGTCTCAAAATGCAGTGAGCAAACTGAAGAAAGTTAGTAGTGGTAAGAATATGGTGGAAAAATTTAAAATACTGAATACTGACAAAGCCTAAACATTGCCAGCTGCAAGATCATTATGTCTTGTATGGATTTACATGTGTCAAGAAGCCAACACAGATAGTGTTTTCACTTGAAAAACAGCTCTTTGAAGGGATCTTGTATATAGATAGGGCACAAGGAGGGGTACTTGAGCCTCAGTAAGGGCTGTGGGAATACACCATATGACAGTGCTGCCCTTAATGCAGAATGTATATCCTTTGTTTCAGGCATTTCAATAAACAGCATGTTTGCTTAATTGCCTTTGAGGCTGTTCTTTACTGTGAGCAGAAAGGTAATACGAAAATCCCCCCACTAGGGAACCACAGAGTAGCACAAACAAAACTAAAGCATTTTGTCCATAGCTCGCCCGCCACTGTAAGTAAGAAATGAGCCACTACTGACCATTCACCTGCAGCACATGTGTCTGATAGAGGTCTTCATAGCCGTAGGCATGGCAACTGTAGTTTCCCATGTGGATGGTTGTCACTTTGGTGATGTACAGGGAGCCATCGTCCCCAAAGTCCTGTAACACAGGCAAGAGATGGAAGAGGAAAATTAAGTAAAGAAGAGGTGGGGGTCATAGTAAAAGAGCACAGCGTAGAAAGAGAAGGAGTAAAGGAGGGAGAGGAGGAGGTGCGGGGTAAAGCATTGTGGTGAAGAATGGGGGGCACGAAAGAGCCACAGGGAGTGAGGGAGAAATGAAGGTAGCTTGATAGAATACGTAAGGATGCTTGGAGACCGGGGAAAGAGGAGGCACACAACAGCAGGGAGTGATGGGAAAAGACAAGACAGAAAAAGAGTGATGTGAAAACGAAGAGAGACCATGAATCAACGGTTTCCCTGTTGAGCTGAAGCAGGCGTTGGGGAATTTGATCCTCCTCTCTCCCCTCATCACGCTGCCTCAGCCTGATAAATGGCAAGGGTTAAAAATATAAAGCCCATTAGGTTGATGAATGGAGCTGGTTGTTGTTGGTGCAGCATGCAGCAGTCACCAGGGGGTTCCAGCCACAGCTTAGGGCGGATTAAGGCATTAAATAGTTTGCTGTCCCACCAAGTGGCAGAGCAGATGTCCTGATGCAGCTCAGTCATGACATGAAAACCACAAATGGCTGCTTTCGTTCTGAGGGCTCGAGAAATTAATGTGACCTGACAGAGGGTCGCTTTGTGACAGGAAAAAGTGAAATGATTTTCTTGTAAGAAGGACGGGGTACTTTAGGCAGCCTTTAAAGTTCAGAATTTATAATTAAGGTGAGAGATACAACTACACCAGCAAGGACAATTAAAACTGAATGGACCATTTAGGCTAAGAAGTATGATATGAATTATATTGCAGGTTATGCTAAATATATTTTTATTTTAATTTCTTAAGTATACTGTAAAAAAGGAGGAATCAAGCAGGTTGATTACCTGAATGTTGATTATTTTGAATTATCAATGAATTATCGACTGTGTGCTACTCTGATGTTTAATCAAAGACAGGTGAAATATAATACTTGTTATGTAGGCCATCGTAGTAGTTTAATGTGCAGTAGCAAGCTGCAATACAGGTTGTAAATTATTATTTAAATACATTATTTAAACTTTACCATGCAGATCATATCACACTTCGTACCATGTATCTGGTGTCATTAAGTGACTAAAAAAATAAATGTAAATGGAAGATTTAGGCCAGTGAGTTCCTTCTAACATAATGGGGATAGACTTTGAGTCCATGAAATGCACCGATGCCACACAGACAAACAGTGCAAAAAAGGGTTAGGAGAAAATTACAGGTTTTAAAGTTAAATACTATGGTTTTGTAATGGAAATGCAGCGGAAGAATTATACATGAATATGGCCCGTGGGCACATTCAAATTAATATAATTTAAGTCTCTCATTGAAGTTTTGCTTTTCGGATGGAAAACTACATCAGTAACTCCTTTGACCTATTCTCCAACAGTAATCAACATTGCTTTTTCCTTGCGCTACAGCTCTTGATGGATGGCAGTCGCTACATTTTAAGCAGCTGTAGCAGATTATATTGCCGTTCTGTCTGTGCCTATTTGTAGTACTGCCTATGTCTATTTGCTTTCATGCAATCAAACCTGGTGAACAGGTCTGAAGGCTCGAACACAGTGCAGTTACTTTTTGGAGAATGCAGCTCGACTTAAAATGTAAAATTCCCAGTTTTGATTGAGAGTAAAAAAACTGAGCGAAATAAACAAAACAAAAGCAGTAGAGTGGAGAAGAAGGTGGGGAGGAGGGGAACAAAGACCAGAGAGAGAGAGCATGAGGAAGCAGACAAATTAGACTGATTGTAATGGAGGCTCAGCTCTCAGGTTTAGGGGTTATATGCCAGAGTGCAGAAGGATTTCAATCATTGTCAAGTGAAACTTCTAAAAACAAGCCTGTTTCAAGTCAACACAGTTCAACAGAGGAAAACAGTGTGCTGAAAGCACTTTGACAAGAAAGTGATGTCTGGGGTATACCCTGCCTCTTGCTCAATGTCAGGGGGGATTACTTTCAGCCCCCCGTGACCCTCTAACGGTTAAGCGCGTATAGCTAATGGCTGGATGAATGGTGGAAAGTAAGATCTCCTCCCTCCCCTCATCATTTACACAATTTTACCTACCACTCCCAGCACCTACTTCGATGTTTATCTTCTGCCCTTTACAGACATCGGGATGTTCTCATTACTTAATGGCGTATTTATGCTTAATTTAGCCAGGAAGTCTATTAAATTACAAAATGTGCAGGAGAAAGCTTGAAAGCCACTGGGATTGTGTTGTAAGCACCTGATGCTTTTTTTAATCTTCCTTTCTGCCTAAATTAACCAAATGGCCCCCAAAAGATGACAAATTACTTAATATATCTATTTATTTATTTTTTGTTTTTTTCCTTTTCTCTTGTTCTTCTTTCTGGCATTTACTCTGGTTATCTCTTTGGTTAATTTAGGGTTTTCATCTTTTATTGGACTCAGAAGAAAGTCAAACAATAACCTGGCTCCACTCTCTCTCCTCCCTTCACCTCACTGTGCCCTGTGGAAATTCATTATGCATGGTCAAGAGCCTGAGGGACCTCTGTTGCCATCACCTCTCCACCATTCTCCACCTAAAAACTTGACATTGTTTATCGGCTTACCATTGCAGCAGACCAACAAGGCCACTCATTAACATGCAATTAGTGAATTGTGATGTGGTGGTGGGTAAAGAATGGCCACGAATATGCTGTCACCTGAGCAGATGTGACTGAACAGGAGCAGGGCCACATAGGTCATTAAGCACTGAGCAAACTATAATTCTATTTTTTGGGTTGTTTTTTTTTGTACTTCTACTGAGGGCTGAGGAGTCAAACTTTTTTTTATCTTTTTGTTTGATTTCTTTTTCTGGTTTCCTGCTTCCCTTTAACCACCAACAACCACCCAACATGTGTTATATATTAGGCATAGCAAGAATAAAGTGTGAGGAACAAACAATAAAATTCTGTAGCTATCACAATCTACCAACAGCTTCATTACCAACAGCACAACAAACAACAGCCTCAACCAAGATGAATAAAACAATAACATGCACTCACATTGATATCCTCAAGGTCCAGGAAGTTTAGTATGATGCCGTTCCTCTTCCAGATGATTGGCGGGCGCAGCGTGCCCTGGATAGCACAGGTTAGGACGGCACTAAGGCCTACTGTTACCGTGGAGACACTGATCTGCTGATCCTCTGCCAGGCTCAGCTGCACAACCTCTGTTGGAATAAAGAGCACAAAGGGAAATGAATGGTGTTGGAGAAAGAGTAGGGATGCCAGAGAGGCAAATAAGAGATGAGAAGAGAAAAAAAGATTTAGGAAAAATGAGGAGATGGAGAAAGGAGGAGGAAAAAAAGATGGTAGAGAAAATCACAAATTAGAACGAGTGTGCTGATGTAGTGGAACTGTAGCCAAGCTTAATACATTTCTAAACATCCATCTCATTACTAGTGGACCGAGGAGGATAAACAGCTGTCCAGGAGTGAAGGATATCCAGTATGAAAAAAGACCACGTGTCAGAGGACACACAGCTAGCCAAATATCATTCTTCTCATTAAGGGAAATTTATGTTCATTGAAATGGCCGTCCAATTCAATTCACCTTTACGGCAAATTAAGAATTATTCTTCACTAGTTCCCCTTGGTGCCATAAATAGTATCTGTCGCCAATCTGCGTGGCCAGGCGTGAAATCTACAGTCACAGTTACAGTCAGGAAACTTTGTTATCTACTGAACCGTTTTCTTAATGTCAGCTTAAACTTGCACTGAGCCAAATTTTTCAACTAGACATAAAAACAGTGTCTTTGCGGCAAAGTCAGCTGTATAATATAAACAGTATGTCCCATGTATTCACACTATTAAATCTCAGAACGGTGCAATAAAACACAACACCTCCCCATCTTTGTCTCTCTCCCATTCATCCTTTTATTTTCATTCTGTGTACACACTCTATTCTAATAAGAAAATGACAAAAGATGCATAAATATGTTTTAATTTTGTAAAAAAAACAAAGCAACAAAAAGGGAGAGGAGAATTAGTATGCAGATGACATTGAGATATTGTGTGAATGTGGGGTAAAGATATATCAGCATTGGGTCAACATTGACTGGGGACAGGCTATACTTGGTTCCAGAGCCATCCTAAGGCCGCATTCAGACAGGAGCTGGCCCAGTGGAGTGTTAGGTTTTGTTTGTGCGTTTTTGGCCACCAGAAAGAGGAGGTTTTCAAACCTATGGCACAGGCAACTGCTGACAGGGTGCAGAGCCAATGTTGTGCCAGAACCAGAGCTAGGCAAGTTGGTAATGTCACAGCAGCCACTATAGAGTGACCAAGCAAGAAGCTGCAGGACAAGAATAAATCTGGCTCTGACTGACTTTTAGCACTTGCAAGAGCTTTGTGAAATAAAATGATGAAACACAGAAGCTGAGCTGGGTTCTTGTTGTTGGACTAGTATTAGTTGCCTGGCTGGTACAGTATGTCTTTGGTTGTTGCACTTGACTGGTGAAGCTGTCAACTCACTATTTTTTGTTCATAAATAATATAATCATAGCAAATACACATCAGTGGTATTGCACTTTGAAACTAAGGATACTAAATTGCAAAAATAACCAATAGATTCGAACCCTGGGCTTCTGCAGCAAGGACTGAGCCTTCGGGCGGCTGCTTCACCAACTGAGCTTATAAACACCGCCCCAAATTAATTAATTATTCAAATCAGCGAGCCAATCCCTGAAATCGTAATCCAAAGGATACCTGAACATACGTACTGGATATTCAGGTATCCTTTTGATTAAGATTTCCCAGAGAAAAGTAGAGAAATTATAAAATCTTATCAAATCAATAATGTTCTGCTACAAAATAATTTTGATGTATGTACTGATAATTATGTTTTTTCAAAGAAAATTAGTAACTAAATAAGATTGGCATGAAATATTGTAACTGTCATTTCCAGAGGGGGTTTTAAATGTAGTAAAGAAACGGAGATTAACATTAACAAACCGATCATTTGTTGCTACAAGCCAAGTTAATCAATCATCTTGTCATAGTCAGATGGTACTTGTTGAGTGTTGTTTATTTCTTTCAGCTCCTATAATTAGCAAAGCAGTATAAACTAGAAAGAATGTGCCAAGAATGATATATAGCCATTACTGTTTCAGAATAAACTACGCTTTTATAATATATTTTTTAAGTAGCACATGTTGCTACACGTGCTTCCTCTCTAGGCACCACAAATCTACCACAACTTATAATGGCAAAAACAAATATGAACAGAAAGATCTAACAAACATTGGCTCTTAAGACCTGCAGTTGATGGCTGAACAAAATGATGAGGCTATAGTATCAAACTTTAATTTCAACACCCACATGGGACATTACAGTATTTCAATGTCAAAACAGACTTCAAGTAAATGGCTAACAGACTTTGAAATGTTTGTTGGGAACTTTCTGTCCGGATCCAGACTTTGACAAACGCTATTGTAAAAGACCCCTGGATATTAGCTGTCTGTTTCACATACCTCTCCAGGTGATAGATATATTCGGGCTGACAGCTCAGTCTGTCAGTGATATTTCAGAATGCCTTAGGTACAGTACACTGCCAGATCCAACAAAGTTATAATTCAGCAGAGCAGTAATTTGGGTGGCAGAACAGGCTTTGAGTGCCATGTGGACAGATGAAGTATGAAGTGCATTGATCTGACATGGCTTGAAGGGGCGCTTTCAGGGTGGTACTGTGAATTTCAACCAGATCACTGTGCACATTAAATTTAATCCGGTGCATACAAGTAAGATCTGTGTGGTTTGCTGCGTTTCTGTTCAACTGTTCAGATAGACATCTAGTGTGACTCAACACTGATTGTTTCAAGGTAAAGAAGTTGCGATACAGCTTTAATCTGCTGGCGAGGACTTTCATAACAAAGTTCAGGCATAGCAGAAGTAAATGGTAATTAATAGACTATGGTAGATAAAACACAGGCTACTGTGATGGGATGTTTTCAGCAGTTACGGCTGGTACAAAACAGCATGTGCTGCGCAGTTAAGTTGAGACAGTAATCTTGAGTCATTGATTTGACATATGCAAAAAAGACACCTGAAGCTTTTAAATTTGATTTCCAGGGTCAAATCACTGGACAGAGAAAAAAGGTCACTACTAAATGTATGAGCCATCTTGAGACTTTTATTTATAATACTGACTCACATATGGTTTTGAGGTTCAGATAGCACTGTGGTACTGGAATGAATGTATAATCTGCAAACCCTTTATGAGGTCAGTCCAAACTTTCATTTGTATTTGTTGTCACTTTCAATGTCTGGTAGAAAGACTGTAAATAATAATAAAAAAACATTTATATTTAGTGAAAGATACCAAGAAAAAGAAAAAAATGTTATGTAATATTACAGTAGTTTACTGTTGATACCACTTTCATAAAAAATATAAAGATTTTCCTGCTATGTGATTAAAAACAGCAGTTGACAGCAAGTTGGTCTCAAGTGTTAAAAGCTAACAGACTCCTTTAATGAGTACAAGATAGTCACACATTGTAACATTTGTTGCATTTGATGCTCACAGACATAGCCTACGATTCAGCACTTCCTTTACAGTCAACACTTTTCTTCATCCATTTAGTTGATCAGACAGGTTCATATGTGGTTACGGAATTAGAGCCACAATGTGTAACTATGTATTTCAAACAGGCCGTGCCTTCCAGCAGGGATTGTCAATCTTGGAAGTGTCAGAGTTTAATTAATGTGACAACAGTATCACTTATCATGGGACTCCAGAACTAATTCACCAGGTGCTAGGAGGGGTTTGCCTCTATTAGGTATGACTAGGATAAACACCAATGTCATGAGTTAAAGTTAGCTTACTGGCTAGCTTATTAACCCGGCTTATTTGTGCAAGCAACTTTGTTTGTGAACAAACAACATGCTATTTTTAGATAAATTACTTTGAGTTTTATACTTGCTGTTCATAGCCCACTCTATGCTATGGTCACACCAGGTGGTTTCCAAACCCTACAATCAAGTTTAGGGCTCACATCACCTCTGTCTGTGATTTGAGCCCTAAACTTGATTGAACAAATGCCAGCCAGATAACTCTAACTTAGGTTGTAGCTGTATAAAGTCAGATGTGCTTGTTATTTATTTATTTATTGCATTTTCTGTGAATAGCATGCTTTGTTATTTTTAATTGTTTGTGAATGTGTTTTCATTTGCAATGTGTGATTTTTCTCTTCTTTTTCTGAACTTCTTCTGGACTGCAACTTTTTTTTTTGTTTGTTTGTTATACAGGGAAGAGAAATGTACCGTGACCTTGAGAATAACAATAAATGAACTAAACCTTTTTCAAATGCATCAGTTCTGCAGCTTTTCTAAACACAAAACACATAAAAATACTGCCTAGAACTAGAAGTTAAAAGGTTTAAATCACAAGATATTTGATCATTGAATAATTAAAGACTAAGAGGGGCACAGAATCTGACCAAGCACTTAATGCCAACTATCGGTATTAACATATTTTGATACAGTTTTCTCAACCACAAAGATTTCCTACACTTTAAGAGCAACTCCACAAAATCTGTTCAAACATCCTCATACATTCTATCTCATTCTCAGATGACCCAGACAAATTGCATATCTACAAGCAGCTCCTCTGCCCTGTTTTGCTGGGTCAGGTTGTCATGACATTATCTAGCTAATGATTCCTACATGTTCCCCCTATTTTCCCTAAATAGCTCCAATGTGTAAGTTAGTAATTGACTTTCAGGGGAATTCAGGAGTTCCACTAATCGATCAGCACTGCTAACTGAGCTACGGACGTGCTGACAGTGCCAAGAAGTTGGTTTCTGTATTCAGCGCTGGTGGTATATACAGAGCAGTGTTAGTAAAGAGAAGAGAGGGAGAAAGACAAAGAAGATGGAGAAAGGGCGTTTTGGGAGAGAGATATAAAGACAGAGACAAGGAAAGAAAATATAGTGAATAAAAGAAGAGCAAGAAAAAGAAAAAGAAGGAACATAAAAGAGGAACAAATGAAAGAAAGGCATGCCGAAAGATGGACCGAGCCAACACGGATAACACGCATAAGAGAAGGAGTAAAAATATGTGGCCGTGTGAGACAGGAAGAGAGACAAATTTGATGCAGAGCACGTAGATGATCTCTCAGGGAATAACTAATGTGGCGAACTCAAGACTGCAGCTCAGAGAGTTGTCCACTTCCACTTTTATGAGACCAGCCTCTCATGAGTTGGAGTAAGACATCAAGACACAAAGAGGAGCAGAATATGACTTTTTTAGAGGGGCAGACAGATTTCTGACTTGACACGAGAAGAAGAAAGAGAATGACAGACGGAAATAGGGTTAAAGGTAAAAGAGTGGGAGTCACGTGAGGAAGGGAAAAACAGCTGACAGGCACCCAGTATGCACTGATTTGTTGATTTGTGGGTCCACAAATCAAGCAATTGTTTTAAAAACAGGCTGATTTTGGGTGTTACATAACTGTTATTCCAACAACATTCAAATTATTCAACTGGCTGTGTTTTAAAAGTGTAGTAGCAACAGTAACGACCAGCATTAAAAGGGTTAAAGCAAAGTATTGGCTCACCAAAACTACTGTAGGCTGGAGGAAATCCATACAAGTTTAATACAGCCCTGATGTGACACATTAAAAATAGGACTGAAGGTGGCTGTGCTGTCCAAAGCCACCTCTTAATGGCTGTCCAAAGAAACGAGCCAGACCATTTTCTGATATCTCCAGACAGAAATCTGCTTAATATGAGCAGAAATGCATTTAAATATTAAATCTGATGGGAATTTTTATTCTCAAACTTCTCTATTTCATAATTCACAAAAATAGTTTGTAGAAACCAAGCTAGTGAGCTAGTATGGATAACTGAATATTTTATCACTCTTCTTAGATGAGTGTCTCTGTGATTAAAAATATGGCAAATGTGCCTTTTTGAAGATCCTGTAGCTGTAGAAATCTCTTTATAAACCACTCCCACGGGACAAAATCGCACTTTGCATGTCAGGATCATCCTCAGCTCTCCTCAGCTAACTCTCTCTCTGTACGCTCATCGGCCAGGAGACTTACGTGTTTGGTTATGACATGAGCTTTGGGAGAAAAATACTAATGTGCCATGTCATGACTTATTAGCATTTAGACTTAATTTGACTGAATGATTTTTTAATCAACGAACAGAAAAAAAAATGTATTCAAAAAAAATCTGGGACATAGACGGTGCTGTAAATTATAAAAAGACTGCTTGTCCCCAAGAAACCTATGCAGAGTTTGGTTTAGAACATGAGAATTATATGGAGTCAAGGCTTGTTAATTCTGTGTTTCAAAAGTTGAAGTTTGACACTAATTGGAGCAGCTGATATCAGAATGACCTAGTAAACATTAGCAGTAAAAAAAAAGAAAAAAAAAGAAAAAAAGATGTCTGTGTCTGTTACAACTGGGCTAAACTTGGTTGAAAATCTATTTTAAATGTCTGGCATACTTAAAGCTGTTTCAACAGTATTTAACCACATGAAAACAGGTTCTATGGGAACACATGAACATTTTTGAGAAAAGTTATACAAAAGTAGCGAAAAAGTAAAATGAACACAGGTTGACAAGTGAGATGCTTCCAGTAATGTTCTTTGTATATATATAGAGGCTGTCAATCGATAAAAAAAATTAACTAATTAATCGCAAAAATTTCTGTAATTAATCGTGATTAATCGCGATTATCTATCAATAAAATGTCAATAAATTAAATGCATTTTTTCTGAGACTGAAGCTTATAATGAATATTTATTTATGTAAAATGATCAATTAATGTAGAATAAACTCAGATAAAGTATATGAAATTCATTCATGTTATTGGCTTAAGGTGCACATATGCACAGTGCAAACAGAAAAAAGCCAGAATGAGGAAATATACTGAGGAGTGCCACACTCCTTGAGTGTAGACTGGGTGTTTTGCTTTGAGGTGATATGTAAAGTCGTGTTACTCTCTGTGGAATTTAAATTCGGCTTTGCAAACTGTGCAAATTGCCTTGTTTTTGTCCAACGAGCCGTCGGGCAACTTTTTAAAATGAAATGTTCCCCTAAAAGTCCGTCTATCCATCTTTACACCACAGACTCTCCTTTAGTTAGGATAGATCATAGACATATATGCACAGACTCTCCTTTAGTTAGGATAGATCATAGACATATATACACAGACTCTCCTTTAGTTAGGATAGATCATAGACATATATGCACAGACTCTCCTTTAGTTAGGATAGATCATAGACATATATGCACAGACTCTCCTTTAGTTAGGATAGATCATAGACATATATACACAGACTCTCCTTTAGTTAGGATAGATCATAGACATATATACACAGACTCTCCTTTAGTTAGGATAGATCAAGACACACAGACGCCTCACTGAGCAGGTTGGTCCGTGCTGCGATACGTTACGTCCGCCATATTGGATGTGGCAGATCTGCCCGTAAACTAATACAAGCAGGGCCGGTTTTAGCTATGGGCAATGTGGGCGACCGCCCAGGGCGCAGTCTCCGTGAGGGCTTTAAGTTAATGCCTCTTATACACCCATTCACACACACACTAATATATCTGGGAAACAAAGCTCTACTTTGCCACATCCAAAATGGCGGCCGCCACCGGAAGTAAACAAAACCGCGTAATTGCGTTAATTTTTTTTAACGCGTTAATTCTTAAATTAATGCGACAAAATAAACGCGTTAATTTTGACAAGCACTAATATATATATTCTCTATCTCCTTCTCTGAATTACTCTGTAGACATGTTAGAACAGTTGATAATACCTCTCACTGCAACTGAGAGGAGGCAAAGACAAAACACTCTCTGAATGTGAGCCTCAGTGGGGGGTAGTGTGTCTGACTCAACAAATACACCTCCCTTCATGTGTCATGTATGCAAATATATGCACTGCACACTCAATTATTCATATTTGACCCTCATGAAAAAAATATCCTCGTTCGGTCTCATTTGGTAAATTAAGATGCAAGAATTAATCATTAATCTCATCACTAAGTGAAAAGCAGCTGCTACGGTAAGTGGGCTTGATTTCCCAGCCTTCACACTTCCTACATGTTCCTGCAAAGCTGCCAAACGACTCAGCAATGGAGACTTGTAGGATTTCAAAGTAGCCTCATGCTGGTGTCATGCGTGTACTTGGGTTAGCCCTCAACTAACCATGTTTTTTTTAAACAAGCAACAAAAAGGATTTTCTTATTGTTGCTATGCAACCACCAAACAGTCATGACAACCAGCAATCTTAGACCATCAGGAAATGCTATACAATAGTACTGTGTGTTAGGCTGTGGTGTGTGCAGAGTGCACTTCCAACCTCAGGGATACATGCACCTCACCACATCATCATTTATTGTGTTGTAACATTAGATAAAAAGCTATTTGGCTATCATCATTAAACTACTACTACATTAAAGGTTTTTGAAACAGTCGTTCATTTCTGAATGTATAATGGAACATGTCATATGTGTAAAGATGGCTGAAGTAAGAGTGAGCAATGTGAATAAAATCTTAAGGTAAATGGACTGCATTTATATGGTGTTTTTCTTAACAGAAAGCGCTGTACAATTTGCCTCTTATTTACCTATTCACACACACTCACACTGTAATGTAAGGCTGTGGGTGGCAAGAAAATGTATTTTCATTAGTCACAAGCTCGCCCTACGACTAATGGAAGACCTGCTCTACCTGCACAGCCACAGCCTCCCATACTGCATCAAGGTACACAGGATGTGGTTTTCATATTACAACATCAGAATGCAGTATTTGTAATATACAGTGGTAAATTTGGGGGAAAATAAATCAAGAAACTGTATAGATTGAATAAAAATATAGGCATGTCAGTTTCTGGCTAATCCAGTGAAATTAATACCGGAAATATTAAAGTAGTCATCCTCAAAAAACAAAAAAAGAACATCTTTAAAATTCAATATTACCGCTATGACTGCTCATGCTCACTGGTTTGCAACATTGCACACATTGACCTAAAACAACCAGAGATATTAAAAGGACAGCTCTGTCAATATAAACTTTAAAACAAAATCTCTGACTGTCTCATGTGTATATCTTCATATCACCTAATCCCAGAATGAGGCAGAGTACCTCATTCCTAAAGGTTCTCAGTTTACACACGGCTTTATTTTTAATAGAACTAATTTATACTGAGAACCTCTCTTTGAAATTGTAGACACTAGCTGCACGTACCACTACACGACTGCATGTGATAACGTCCTCTGTGAGCACGATGACACTGGTGGGTTTGCACAGTACATGTAGGGAGACAGGAGTCCCCCTGGGAGCCCAAAGTGTGTACAAATGATCTCAGTGTGTCACTGCACATTCAGTATCAGAGCTGCTCTCTGCAGGTGGGCTGCAGCTATTAGTAAATATATCATCCATGTTTCAAGCACAGTGACACACTGAATTAATGTTGTATATCATACTGTACAATCACACCCACTTCCTCAATCAATAACTATGCACTCACGTTCAGTTAATACTGTGCATACACTGTATATCACATCGCTTTCACGTATTGTACACACAAGCACTAATTCTCTCTATCACACATTCGCTCATGCACAGAGGAGCTCAAGCCCTCTATTTGAGAGTGCTGGGGTGGTGATTATTCAGGAGGGAGATGGAGATGAGCAATCAGTGGCTAGCTCATTAATCACACTGGATGCAGACCCCTTAATCTCCTCCACAGGTACAGAGGAATCCTCTGCTGCCGGTCCTTATTGCTTGTCTAAGTTTCCCTCCTTTCTACCTCACTCTTTCTCTCTTCCTCCCACCGCCTCATTTTCTCCCTGATGCTATGTTTGCAGCCTTTGTTATTTCTCTCTGTCTTTGTCCTCCGAGCCTCTCACCATCTTGATATCTCTGTGACTCTCTGACTGCCTGTCAGTCTTCCTTTCCATCTCACTCTTTCCTTTTCTTTCTGGTCTGGCTCCCTTTCTTTCCTGTCGTAGTGCCTGCTTGCCTGGCTGTCTCTCAACTTGCTTGCAAAACCACAATGGTGCTTCTTTTCCAGCAGGACCCCTTAACTAGGCAGCGTACAAGCCTTGTTAGGTTCACAAAGAGAAGACAGAGAGCGAGCCAGCTGAAGAGGCATATAGTAGGTGTGTGTGCACAGGAAGGATTTTAAAACAATCTGTTCCATGCTGTATTAATAAGCCAGGAGCAGCAATTTGGCACAAGATCTGGCTTGGCTTGCTCTCCTCCTGTAGCTGCATAAGCAGTTAAAATAGAAGGCTGAGAAGCTTCACAGCAGCTGGACCCTTGCTATATTATAAGGAAATAATGAGGTTAGTTTATGGTGAGTACATAAAAATTGATTGAATTGAAAATTGACAATTGTTTTCCTTTGAATTTATGAAAAACAACTTCAGAATACACAGTGAGGTATGATGGACGGTTAAATTGCACTTTAAATAACACTGCCTTTTGTAAAAAAAAAAAAAATGTCTTTCTCAGAATATAAAAAGATACTTCTGCAGTACACTAACTGATGTGAGAGTTAATGCTTACAAAAAACTCACTAAAAAAATAACCGTTCTATGTCAACAATACATATTACCCAAGACATCTAACACTGTCCTCATGGACCTGCACACTTCCCAGGCCATTTAAAGGCAACAATGTCTTCCCTGCATTACTTAATGACCAATTCTGTAGGAACAGGCTGCTAACAACAAAGCTCATTTTTGAGATGGGTGTTACTGCTAAGCACCTGAGCCCATCGAAAGGCGACAGTGGATTTACAGAGGACGAGGCTCAATAATGAACTGGTAATGACAGGGCAAAACTCTCTTTACTGTGCCATTCAATCCCTAAGGGCACAAGTAACCTGTCAGGAAAATGAACAGATTAATTGCCTGCCTGGAGGGTTCATAGACATGTGTGCCTAAGTGGTAGACCTCCAAACTCCAGATAGTAACTTCCCTGTTGTTTTGCTGCTTACAGCCAGATCAGGCTTTTGAAACAAATCACTAACCTTTGCGAAAAAGTCCCTTTGATTCCAAGCCTGTAAATGGATAATAGAGTTAAAAGGAAAGTTGCATCAATATGGGCTTTTAGGCTTGGCACACTGCTAGTAATTTTTTTCATAGCTTTTCCAATATGTCTTGTGTTATGACTCCTGAAGGTCAGAGATACTGTGACCCGCTGGCATCAAATTGCATAGACTGAGATGAAAGAGAGCAGTCATGTTTTTTATGACGTTTTTCTTTTAATAGAGCGTCAGAACAAATGTGTGCTTTTCTTTCACCCTATTTCAGAGAAAAAAGCTTTTCCAGAATCCCTCCATCCTGAAATTGTATATGCTGCAATTCAAAAATATATGACGTCGTCTAAAAATAAAATGCAGGTTCAGTTTTAGCACATAGTTTGTTTTCTAAAGTCTACAGTATTAAACACTATGAATAGAGCAAAATAAATTGTCATCTGTTTTGAAATTCATTTAAAGTATGTAGTCTGAAAAAAATGGCAAAAGAAGAAGAATAGATATGCAGCATTTAGAAAAATCAAGTTCAAGACGCAGCTTGGAAGAAATGTTTTCTTTACAGCCTTTGGTTTGATAAAAGTGGCATTTTAAGTCTCAAAAAGGCCAAAAAAGTCATCCGGCTTCGAGAGGCTTAATGGAAACAAGCTGGCAGTCTGGAGCTAATCTCTCATACTTCATTTGGCTGGATGAGACCCAATTCATTAAAGCGATATTCTCATCTGATAGTAGCATAAGATCTTTGACAATTTGGATAATCTTTCATCTTTATGGAAACAAAGAAAGACCTCTCACCCCCCCTCTCCCCAGCCCATCCTACTGTAAACTGCGAGGACATTTGTGACAGGGATGGCTAAGTGGTCTTTCTCGTTTTAATGCCCTTTGCGCCTTGGGGAGGAGGAGGGTAAAAGAGATTAGTGGCCTGCAGCAGAACTCTGCACTGCAGGAGCCACAGCTTGACTTGACCTGAGGGTTCACCTCGATAGAGACAGAATGCACAATGAGATGTACTGAGAACTGTGTATCTGGGGGGCGGATCCTCCTGCACAGGATTGTATGTGTTGAATGCATCTCGACTTACAAACAAAATCTCTGCACATTTTCTGATGTAGACACATGCAAGAGTTAATGAACAATAGTCTGATTAGAGCTGTAGGATAGTGGAATATGACAAATGATGTTCTTTTCCTGTAGCTCTCATGAGGGCTCCTTTAGGAGAAACCACTACGGTTAAAGGTCAATAGCCTGTTGAATTCAGACTTTTGAAGTGGTGACAGCAAAACACTAGGTACTATATTTTGAATGTGATTTGTTACATTACAATTCAGAGGGATTATCTTTTTTTTCTTTAGCGAGAAAGAGAGAGGTCAGTGTTCGACAAGGCTAAATGTTAAAAAACAAAACAAAAAAACACGCTAATGAGACACTCAGGAAAGAGCATTCTTTCTCTTTTATATAATCTCAAATGGAGAACTAGAATGAAGGTATATGCTCTGCTTTGCATTAATAAAACATTTTTTTCTTCCCAGAGCTAATGAGTGCTGCTTTACAGTGTGACAAATTAAAAACACTTATCTAGCATTACGCCCCTGCACAAACTACTTGATTTTTAAGATCACTAAGCAGCTTTTCTATAAACTATCGAAACTAGGTTGTCCATGTGAAGCTTGCTTTAATCAATTTTCCACAAAAGATTCAATTGGTTGTTTTAAAGAGAAGCCAGTGCCCTAAAAACGCTGTTCATCTATTCTGCTTTGATACTGCAAGTCACTGTTGAATTAAGAACAGGAGGATATAAGTGGATTGATGAATCCCACCATCTGTACTATCAGTTAAATACATTTCATTATATTTATCCAGTGTGTAAGATTTAGGGGGCTCTATTTACAGAACATGACAAATGAAATATAAAATGCATAACTATGATGTCATTACTGTCTAATCACATGGAAATGAGAACCACTTTATTTTACCTGTTACTAGAATGAAAACAGTCTATTGAAACAATCAGATTTTCAACAATCAATATTCTCTATAGTCCCTCCATACTTTCACATGATCAGTTGACCAGTGTAAAATATTTTTTCTTCTTTCTTTTACACCTTGGTAAAATGTGAGCTGATTAATTAGTAGAAAAATGAACTAAACAGGCATTGTAACATGGCACCATTATAAGCACTAACAGGGTTTTTAAAAAGCTGCTGATGAGTTGATGAAGTTGATTAATTGCGCCATATTTCCCCTGGAGTACTCTCTCTCCATGTGTCTCTCTAATGTGCAATGGATTATGGGAGAATAAAGTTTGTCTACACCATGCATACACCACACTTCTAAATTATTATGGATCCTCCAAGCATGACAGGAGTTTTGAAAATAATTATGAAAGTTTCAGGCTAAATTCCTGCATGCTTAATGATTAAACTATAGAGCATGCGAACAGCACAGAGGCTGCAAGGTATTGCTGTTGCCTCAGAGTGAGAAGGGCATTGGTTTGATACCCAACTGGACTCTTTCCATATGGATCTGACCTCAAGTAACAAGTGACCTGTGTGTTTACAGAAGATAGTGTATGCTAATGTTTGTCACACACTGGCTGTCACACCAAAATGCCGGTGGAAGCAATCTGACCATGGGCATATTTTGTATCCAGTAACAACACAGAAGCTCAGCAATGGCTGATTCAGACCTTTTTGTAATCGCAGTTCATAATGAGACATAAATTATGAGGTATTTAAGGCATGACACCTCATATCAAATGGGGATTTTCTATTTATGACTCCTCTGTGGTTTTTGGCCATGTGGTGGACCCACATGCTGTCCACACAAAATTTGCTAAAAAACTTCAATAAATCAGCTCAGTATATGTACAGAACTTAATCAGACAAAAAAAAAACAAAAAAAAAACTATGTAGTAAGCAGCATCCTTTTGCATCTTTCAGCTGATCACAAAAGGGTGACATGCTGTTTTATTTTGGTTATCATAAAACAGACTTATCTATTTATCGTAATCATTGAGTTGATATGTTCCTTCTGCTTTAGTTTCCAGTTTGTTACCTGTGCTTTGATGTGGCATTCCTCCAGCAAAAGGGAGAGCATATGGTGCTGATTTATCAATATACAGTGGCTGGAGTAATTAGTCAAAGCCAACTCAATGAGATTCATTTAGCAGCTCAATTTTTGAGACAAAACTATATTGCCTCACTTGATTGTAGAAGAAGAATTAGTTTATCGCTCTAAGATTAGTATCCATATGAACCTGCCCTGTCCTGTTCTGAACTGAGCATGGAAACATCTGGTTAGTTTAATAATACAGTACAGTACAACACCATTTCCCATAAACTATCCGGCTTTTACATAAAAACACACTCAAACAATCCCACATCACCAATAGCTTTTACATAAAAACACACTCAAACAATCCCACATCACCAATATAACTCCCCAAAAGCTGAGCAAAAAAATAAAAAAATCTGGTACAATGAAGACAAGCCAGAGAGCAGTTAAAAAGCAATTTGACCACAAGAACTTAGGTGGCATGCATCGGTTTGTTGGAAGTTGGCTAACCTTGTTGTCTGATTATAAATGTGAGGGTATTCACACAATCTTTTTCTTGGTTTCCTGGTGAATTGTTCTACAAACAATCCAGCTGGGCTGCCCCCTCTTCAGGTCATCCGTCATCTCATTTTTGCATATATACTGTACATCCTTTGTTTTATTTACATCCATGCCTATGTATTTATTGTGATGTGTTGCTTATATGTTGCCATTGGTCCCAGCAGCTAGTCTTCCTCCAATTTCTCTTTATGACTGAACAGCACTGCACATTTGTTATGCCCCATGAAACTTTAATAAAAAGTTGAAAAAAAGTAATATTGTGGATTAAACTGAAAAAAATATATATCAAAAGTTATTATTTAATATATGGTAACCAACCAACCAGGTTGGTTATGTTGGGAATTAATTCATAAATGTGTCCTGTTTTGCCTCTTTCTGTAGAATAATGTAGTATAGAGGTTTAGAGGAGGCTAGAAAGACTTGCCCTATTTTGCCCTATTCACTATTAAATTTGTATGTCAAAGATATTAACATTTTGGTAAATAAAACCTTTATCTGAAGGTTACAACAAAACAAATCTAAAATAAAAACCTATGCACCAGTCCACCATCATTAGGTTTCATTGTCTTACACATCTGTCTTACAGAATAGCATTATACTGTGCATAATTGATTGTCAGAATGAGCAGTTATGTCGAATTTACTTAAACCTATGTGGTCAGAGCGAGATGTGATTACAATTAGTCACGTGGTTTCAGTTTAGTGGTAGATGCTGGTCTCCCTGCCTCACAGCCCACAGCAATCCCAATTGTCATAGCTGTGTTCATGATGTCAAAGTGTCAAATTCTGAATTTCTTAGTAGATTTCCGATGTGTAGTACATTCATACACAGAAAAATGTTCCATGTGTATATCTTTCAACTGCAAAAACAAAACAAACATAAAAAAACAACAACAAAAAACTGCATCACCTTGATACAAAAAAGCCTCTGAGCTTAAACCCTCAAGCCAGCTCAGCATGTTTTAGAAGACTAGCTTGAATGGGAGCGTTTTGCCACAGAAGATTGAGACCTAACAATCTGCTGGGAGCGTGCAACATTGAGCTAAACTGCAGAATCAGACTGCACTCCTGAGAATAAAGACTGTGGGATTACCTGCCCCTCTATCATCACCCTCTCTCTCATAAACACTTGCACTTCAAAATATTTGACAATTTCAGCTTTCTGAATCTGGCAAAGCTGCACTTTGAAAGAACTTCAGCTTTGGAAATTCTTGCCATGCCACTGAATGAGTCTCAGGCTTATTGTGTGAAAACTGTAAGAAAACACATTGAAACATTAAATTAACTTCAACTCAACCACAAAGGGTCATATACACAACATCTTATCAACTAATCTGTCGCAATGACAATGATGTATAGTTAATATCAGTGAGAAATGCCATTCGTACAAATTTCCTCTTTGTGATTATGTTGTATTTAGTGTTGTCCTATTGTCATCTGGACCAATAAAGCAGTACCAAAGTGGAAATACGTGATGTGCATATTTATTAGTAGAGCAACTGTTTTACATGGCTCATAATGTAGGGCTGCACCCAAATCAGGATATTCACAATCAGCTCAATTTTGGCACTTCAGGCCAATTTACCAATTCACCGTCAGTATTTCAATACACCCTATATATGATTATGCCAGTCTAGTCCAGCAGCAGAGCAGCCACCACACACTAAGTCTTGGTTTGTAAACAGTTATAGTCTGCCATGTTGTTGTCCTGTGTTACTGACACAGCTTTAAAAAACCCCCCAAAAAACCAAAAAACAACCCTTGTAAATTTCGTGTCAGACTGCCTTGAATTCCTCCCTATAAAAATTGCTTGATTTTAGAGCAACAACAAAGAGTCAACAAATGGCCTGTTTAGATACCTGTGGTGCACCACATACTATATGAGTATAAATGATGCAAAAATTACAACTGTAAGCAGCCCAAGGATGCCAAAGTCTTCTAGAAGAACCTGACACTTCATAGGGAGAATGCCTGTAAAAAGTATGTCATCGTCTGTGTTCATCCCATCTGTCCTTCATCCCTCCCTTCCCTCTCAGTCTCAGCTTCATTTCTGCCTTACACACTCCCTCCCTTCCTCTGTTCTCCTCCCACTTCCTTTAACTTGTCATCTCTAATCTCTCATACCCTCCACATCTTACCCACAGTCTTTATCACCACCTTAGACTCTTGCAAACATGCACTGTAATTGTGGACTAACTCCATCCTGCTTCTTCACATAGTCCCTGATTACTCCTTACCCTTCTGCCTCTCTTCCACCTCTGTACTCCTCTAGACCTTGACAAACATGTGGAAACATGTAGTTAAGCATCACCACCTCTTCCAAATCCTTTCTATCCCTCTCTGTCCTTCTCCTTTCACAATACTTTTGGCTTCTTCCCAAATCCTATTCTCCTCCTCCTCCATGGTAAACAGGCAGCCCCACCAAGTTAACATTAGAGTCAAAAAACAGTTTCATCCTTTTGAATATGGAGGAGCTAAAATTAATAGCCTCCATGGTGTTTGTTTGTGTTCTGGATGCTTGCAATTTGGTTGTTTGCAAAATAAGCAGTTCACTGGAAGCCACCACATCTACTCACTTGTACACTCATTCATTCTCTCCTTTATCCCGTCCCACTGTCTTTCATCCCTTTATAAGATCTAAGCATTTGTTGTCTTGTTTGCCGGGTTCAGCTTAGTGACGTCGGTGCTGGTCTCTGTTCAGTTCCATCGTACAAACACTGGAGAAAACAACACTCACTAAAACATAACCTTATCACTATAACCAAGCCATCTGGAGCAACTCACCGATGATTTACAAAGAACAGATGTTTGCCTAAAGAAAACAACACTCTGAGTGCATCTATGGGAAATATTTCTCACTTTCTCACACAGAAATGTTGTAACAGAACAGTACCCAAAAACTGGAGTTATCCAGCTGTGACGGATTGTGCGGTTGTTCTGTAACCTTGTTGGGTTGTTTTGTGTTCTATGAATCTGGTACAATATTCTTTTTTTTTTCTCTTTCTCTCTCCCTTTTTATTTTTTCACTGATGTGTTTATCTCCTTTGTTCGAAGAGAACATTTTCAAAGCTGATGAAGGTGGATGCTGGAGGGGATTTCGTTGAGATGAGAGTAGAAAGAGGAGTAAGAGTACCACTCCCATGCAAGCACACACAAACAGAGAGGCAAACACATCCACATGGAGACACACTTGTTTGAAATTGCAGAGGGGTGTTAGAATAAGAAAAAGAGAAAGGAGATATAGGGGGAAGGAGAAAAGGGGGATTGTTCCACCAAAGAGGTAAGAGAAAGAGCAAATCAGTGGAGGCATGATAATGAATTATTTCCTTGCCAGAGACGAGAGTTAGAGGAGAGAGATAAAAGCAGACCACATGCTGCGCCACTAACAGCTTGGGGGCTGCTGCCTGTGAATTATGGTGCGTTGGAACATACTCGCCGCCCTTGGGACCCGCTCATTGCAAAGGAAAGAGAAAGGGGAAAAAATTGAAATAAAGAAATTGCAAAGAGATGGGGGGGAGGGACAAGAAAATAAATGTCGGAAAGGGTAATAGGTCAAAGCAAAGCCCCTCGAGTCCTTGCAAAGCATGGATTTACATCTCTATGGCTAATTAGAGACGTAAAGATGAAATTAAAGCGGTGGAAATGAAAGAAGGATAGATAGATAGATAGATGAGGGAAATGGTGCAGAAGGGATGGGGGAGCAGGGATTATTCAGCATGTGTAATTATGAGAGATATTAGATGTCTAGTAGAACAGTGAGTGTGTCACCAATGAGAAGTCATCTCTTAATGATCCTTATATGATGTTCCAGATGTACTGGGAGATTTTAACAGTGTATTTTGCCCCATTACAACATGATCTACACTTGTAGGGCACACTACTCTACTACAGTGAGTCATAGAGTTGAAAGAATTACTAGTGCAATTTGTACTTCACTGCACCATGTTTAACATACCCAAGGCAGATAGTTGACTAACTCCTCTCTTTGTTCTTCCTCAAAAAAGGCATCCTGCTGAGATTGCCAATTTAGGTGCTTGATTTTGATTAAGCCTTTACAACTAAAAAACATTTGTGGGAAGTATATCAATATATACATTAAATACTCAAATATCCTGTTGGTAACAACGTATTGTTTAAATTATTAATTATGGGATACATTAAAACCAAATCTGTGCCTGCAATTGCTTGTGGCTATTGCAGAAGCAGTAAAATGTTAACCTCAACTGGACTATGAATTTAATTAATAATCTTTATTAAGGGGAAATGTGTCTGCAACTCTTACAGTTTCATACATCATCCATCTGTGATGTTAAATACGCTTTGCTTTACTCACTGTTGTAATTTAGATTTTGTGAGAACTGACTTTCATTCAACTTGCCTCATCTTTTTATTAATTTACTATGTTTCCTGAAATTAGTTTTAATATTCTTCAGAGTCTGAATTTGATATGTTCAGCTGTTGTTTTTAAGACTAGGTTGAGAGATAAAACGCAATAATGCAGTAAGAGTAACAGAGTTTGAGCAGATGGCTCTTTCAGCTTCCCCAAATGTCATAGGTTGCATTGTATTTGTTTTGGTTGGGTTTATTGTTTCAGTTTTAGTCAGATTAAGTTAGCTTTTCTTGGTATGAAACTCGAATTTAAGCCTGAAGAACATACGTCAATGTATTGTGATTTTATGAGTGTTTGGCCATTAAACCATCAAAATAGGAAGAAAAAAAGAAATTAAAAATGACACATGATCCACTAACATATAAAAGGATCATATTTATTTTCAGTTGAACAACTCTAATAATGGCTGTCAGTCTTCTGGCTGCAGTTTGTATAATTTTACCCGATTGGTACTACACTTTGTTTCCCAATCAAAACACCGCACACACATTATATGTGTCTACTCTGGCAGATCATCTCTGGTAGATGAACACAGTAAATGATTGCTTCTTTTTGTATTGAGGGCCTCAACGGACACTGTCTGAATGTACTCTTATGTTTCTCATTTCAGTCTTGCTCTCCTAAGGTACACTAAAGATTTCCACCTGACTGCAGTGTTTACACTCTAAGATAGTATAGTCCTATATTGTGCATGACACAAGTCACATTCTTAATTGTCGATCATGCACAAGGTCGCACATTCCTTACTTTACCTCCTCTCCTCTAAGCTAAGTGTTGTACTAAAGAAATGATTCAGACATTAAACAGAAAGACACAGTTGCCATGACGACTCACTGGGCATCTATTACTATTGTATTCAAAACACACTGGATGACCATTACCTGAGTCACACAAGTATATGTGCATGACTGCATGTGAAAAATCATATGCACATAAATGAGTGTCTGTATTTGTAAGGTAATTATACAACAACAACAAAAAAAATCATTTTATATCTCATCAGTTGAAGCTGTTATATTCACTGCTTTCAACACACAGTGTCAGCAGTGTTTGGCCAAACACTGTTTCACTAATGCGTTGTAATGTATGTGGCAACAGTTTTATGTTTGGATTACAAAAAAAGATCTAAGTATTGACTGTGAGCTGCAATAAGGTGGAACATAGAGTGAAATGTGCCACTAATTTATTTTTTTTCCCCATTGTGTCTGATTGAAAATAATGTAATTTAAATGTTATCTTAGTATGGATAAACAACATTTAAAAACAATAAAACAATCCTGCTCATCTGACCCAACTGACTAAAAATTGCCTCTCCATTTACAGTTTGGAACAATCCCTTCCTGCTTTATGTGCCATCAAAATATCTAATTTCCACAGGAAATAAAGCATAGAGATGCAAGGTGGTGTTAATAAGCTGTTTCATTACAACTGGGATGCACAAATTTGTATTCATAACAATCTCATTCCAGAAGCAAACAAACCACAGATCACATGAAACATGGATCACTTAATAAAACAACAAGAAACACCAGCATGCTTTATCAGATTCATAACATTTGATAAAAAATAATCTCCTGTCTCACTCAGAAGCGTGAAAAAAATGTGACCAAAGCCTCAACAGTCCCTTACCTGTTACTGCAGATACCTGACATTGGGTAATTACCCAGGAATAGAGATGACACTTGGAAGGTGCCAGAAAGCCCCTTATACACACACCAGCAATTAGCTGCAAAGGTCCATTGAGCGGTAATGAGGCATCAGACAGTAGCTAGGGGAGAGTGGGCCGGGCCGAGGAAAGAAAAGGAAGGGGGGAAAAAAAAAGAAAGGAAAGAATGAGACAGAGAAAGGAAGAGTAAAGAGAGATAAGTGCAAAAAAGTGAAAGGAAAACGGAAGAGAGAAAAAAAGAGGTAAGAGGATGTGGTAGACAAAAAATGGACATGAAACCACATAAAGCAGAGGAGAGGAGAAGATAGAGGGAATCTTATTGCGTGGGTGCGGAGGGAACCTCGAAGACCTCCAGTTCAAAGTCACTTTGTTGTTAAAAGCTTAGCTGGAGGTCTCTCATGCACTTGGCTGTCAGAGAACAACAGCCGCCTGTTGTAAACGTGATATCTGATCTCAGCAAGATCATTTGTGCAGATTAAGGGCAAACTTGAGAAACATGAAAGATCAAACCTTGACGGGAGCTACCAGGCAGCAACAAAAAAGATATTATCTTGCTGCAGAGACATCAGGGCTCTCTTAGAGCTTCATTGATACATATGAGGTGTAAAATGGACATTTATAGTTTATCCTGTTGCACCAGGTTTATTTCTGCACTGATGTAACCTACACTGTTATATAATATCAGTCATGTTTCCAAGAAATGTTTAAATAATACAACAAGTATGAATAATGGACACACTGTGGAAACAAATTTACAACAAATTAGTTTTATTAATAATATTATCCATTATTGTCGACTAATAATATAAAATAAAATAATGTGTGTTCACAGGAACATAAATTGTTCCCATTTTCTTTATCAAAGTAACCTGACTATTTATTTATTTGCTATTTATTTTAGAGCAATTTTAAGACACTATGACTCTGCTACATGTTGAATACACAATTAATTGAAAATGAATAATTTAAATACAAAAATATAACTGCTCGCCTCAGAAAAATGAACTGGATTGCTGATCCAGCCATGTCCAGATTTATTTGTTTTAAATAAAACCTTAGAGGATTAGGCACTTCATTTTGAGTCCACTGTACTAACAATTTCTATGTAGTTTCATTTAATGTTTGTTTTTTAGTTTTTTATTTGCATGTGGCCTGACACTCTATGGAGTTTGCATGTTCCCCTTGTGTGGGATCGGGGATACAAATACAGTCAGACGTTTCCAGGAAACACACACACACATTAAGGTATAGATTCTCATTCTTGTATATAGGTCATCAGACACATCTATACATATGCCTCTTCAACCTGAATCAATATGCAATCCTGTCTGCTCCATGTCTCTCACCAATTACAGCCATTCCATTTTCTTCTCTTTTTCCTCGTTGGACATTCCCTACCAAAGAGGGTCTTCCTCTTTCTTCTACCAGAAGCTCTAATCTAACCCCCCTGTCCTTCTTCTTCACGATACTCTCACTCTCCTACCATAGCATTCTGCTCCTTCATCATCTCGGCTATTTTACTGTCTTAATTAATTAGTTAGACCTGCTGAGTGGCCCTGCCAGTGCAGCCTAGTATCTGCATATAATTCCACTATTAACAGGAGTCATGGAAAACAAACGGAGACACAGAGTGGAGGAAGAGCTGTTGAGAACAAGCTTGGAGGGAAAGATCTGCATGTGGGTAAAATATGGAGGGACAGTGGGAACAAGAAAAATCCTAATTAGATACTCACCAGCTGTGTGTTTTTGCAAATAACTTCAAAGCAGTGGCTCAGCGGTGCTGCACCTTAACTAAAAGTTCTGTTAACATGCAATAATAAGGCTTACAACTGTTAATCTCTATTAGTCTAATAAACAAAGTTAAACTTCAGAAATCCATCTGATAGCAAGCCTGGCATCATCTCAAGATATCAAAATATTAAAGCTATATGAGCATTTTAAAGAGAGAAAACTGGAAAACAAAATAAACATTTCAATGAAAATGCAGTTGGATTGCTTCTCCAAGATCATTAACATCCAGAAAGAATATAAAGGTTAGAGCCACAAACTTTTCAGTAATGTCTAGCCAAAAAATCTTGGCAATGTAAGCACATATTGACGGCAAGCAAAGAGGAAAATGAAATGCAAGAATAACAAAAATAATGAAAGATTCTCCAGCATTCTGTCTTTAAAACATCCCACCATCTTCCTGCTGTCTCTGTGCAGCTGCCCTGCTGTTCTCTTCTCACATGTCCTCTTTCTTATGTTGTTTTCCTCCTTTACTCCCCTGTTGCTTTCACAGTTTTCTGGCTTGATGACCTAGAGCCAATCAAGAAGATTTAGTGAAATAAACAAACCAGTGGGCTGACATTGGTTTGGGAGCGTTGGTTTGAATTCATGACCACCATTGTTTATCTTTGTTCTGCTGCTTTCATGCTGCTCTCTGCTGGATCTGGAGGGTCTCCAACAGTCCCAAACTTTTAACATCAAACTTTTTTGGGGGAAATTCTCTTTCTATTCGGTTATGCCAAGGTCCACACAATGTATTAATTCAGTAGAATTAACAGACTTACAGTAGAATCTAACTGTTATTTATCTTCTGTAAAATACAGCTGTAGTGAAGCTGACTCAAAAAAGATAACACACAAAAAAAAGTAAAGACAGCTTCTGAAGTTTTTGACCATAATCAAACACTAAGCCGATAAAGCTGCGGATGTGTGTTAATCCCAAACCTCAACTTCTGCGTCTGTAAAATTAAGCCAATGCAGAAGTGCCAGAAACTGCAGGTCCTTAAATATCAACTTATGGCTGGGCTACAAAAGAGTGTCAGTCTCCATAAGCCCCCATATTAAAATGCACCACTTCACAGCACAAAAAAATAACAATGAGATAAGATATGCAGTACTTTATTGTCCCTGAGAGGATATTTGGCTTGGGGAATAGTGCTATGGTGGTAAATCAAAGACAGAATAATAAATTACATACAACAAATAATAAGATATGTACACTATTGTACATGAGATACAATATATAAATACACAGACATTCTAAAAATAAGGAATGAAATCATAAAAGGCATAAAAAGGTCATACTGCACAGCCCTATGACAGCCCGTAACACAATGAGCTTCACAATGCCTCCTCAGAAACCTATAATAGCCAGTGACGAAGACTACATCCATTTCTATGTCTAGTCTTTGATTAATCCTGAGGTAGTGTGGTCTGAATTGTACTTACAGCGTTAATCTTTGACTAGTTCAGCAGACAAATCTTTCCCCATACACCTTGACAACTTCTAGAGAGGACACAGAGACTCCCTTGGTAGTAAATGAGAAAAATATAAGCATACAAAAGACTATAGTACTGAGCTGTAAGCCCATGTGTGTTGGGCACACCATACATATTGAGTAGGGTTACTCACCCTACACATGCACATGCAGTCCATGTATCACCGCAGGGCAGCTTTATATATTACACATGTATCCTCAAAGGAGTTTTGACCTTGTGTGACGGTATATATTACATCTGCAGGCTTCACATATCTCTCAATAAGCCTGCTCACTTATAAGCGTCAGTGCTAATGCACTGTTGTCTTTTACTGGCCAGTTAATGTGAATCATCTCAATGTCCACAAGGCAAAAACATTTATTATTTTTTAATTATAGTGGGACTAATTCGGATAAAAAGGGCATGTGTACAAGCCATCCACCCACTACACAATGCTGACACTGTAATAAATGTTAGGAAAAAGAACCCTGTGTAACCATATACCATTAGGAATTATTACACCATTAGGCTATTATGGTGTTATCTCAGTCCTGCAATATGCTCTATGACAAAGAGAAGGCCGATTATTCACTCCCGCTGTAGCAAACAGCAAAGAGCTGTTGTCTTTCTGGTTTTATTGATCTAAATCTCAGAATTGCTGGTGTGATTTGTAATGCGGGCAGCAGTATTGAAATGTGCTGAAACAATTGATTGAATAGTGGGTTGACAGAAAACTGTAAAAATTGTCATTTAAGACATGTATCAACACAAAATACCAAATGTTCTCAGATGGGAGGATTGGCTCATTTTCTCTAGGCTATTTTTAATCACTGCAAACTGATTAGAACTGAACAGGAAATCTGAAGATTTCACATTCAGTTCTTGGCATTTGTCACAAAAAAAAATGATAACTGCTATTCCCCAACAGTTGAGATCAAGTCCGATTTTCTGTAAAAGGAAAACATTATCTCTGAGATTCCCATAGGAAACAGTGTTATTAAATAACTTTTCCTTATCGTATATTTCAGATAAAAACATATTTTCTGAATCTCTCCCATTGCATCAGTCCATTTGGTGATAAACCTACACTAGAATGCTGGGTTAAAAGGACTTACTGTAAAGATTATTCCATGCTTGAACTGACTGGATTAGACTGAGTCACAAATGTAAATGTGATTGCAAGTAATATTTGAGACTACATCAGTAACATTTCAGTATTTTGCATTATTCTTTGAGGAATTAATGCAAAAAATATGAATCCATACTTTGAGAAAGAAATAGGTGTTTAAGTAGATTGTACTTAGCAGAGGTGCAGAGAAAGCAGAAGAGAGAAGTTAAAAAACAAACAAACAAACAAAAAAAAACAACCTGCTGGGCTTGTAAAAGGTAGAATAAGAGAAAAAAAATCAATAATAATGCAATTATTTCAGGAGTATTCTCCAAGCATATTCCCCTCTATTCAATTTGTGATAAAACAAACAAACAAACAAACAGATTGGGGTGGCAACAGAGCACTGTATAACGCTCTTCCTGTCAAGGTGTACATTAAATACACCAAAGACAACAAAGGGGGCAAAACAAGTGTTACTTAATACAAGTTCAGTGACTATGTGAGCAACAATGAAGCTGGAGTCCTTTTGGAAAATGGTCAGAGGGTTTTGATTCGTACATCAAAACTGAAGAATAAGAGTATCAACAGAGGAAAAGAAGGACTGCTGAGTACATTTTCTACCCCAGTGCTTTGAGTTTTTGACTCTCCAAAACATGACTAATCTTGTTGTTTAAATGTTCATCTGAGATCAGACAATTGGCTTATCAATCAGGGCAAAATACCTCCTCACATTATCATCTATTATTGGAATTGTATCTTCCAAGCTCATGACCATATTGTAAATTTCCACCCTGCTAAACACACCTGTGATTCCTGGCTACTCTGCTTCCCAGGCCATTCACTGGGGAGAGCACTGACTGCAACCCAGGAAAACACACACACGAAAACTTACACAATTGAACACCATCAACATTATCCAGAACACCAGATGCGCCACTCTAAAATAATTACTCCCCAATGGTGTTGCCTTTCTGCAGGCCAACAGTTAACCTTGAGCGTCATCTGATCAATAGCTTGTTTTATTGGTCCCAACCCATTCTTTCAACTGCTTGTCAAGCATAAAATGCATTGACAAACACGGCCTAGAACCCTGCAGGCAGGCATGCAGGTAGATAAATACCATGCAATGTATGCTCACTGCCCATCTGGAAAGTGAAGGGACTGTAACAGAATAATAGCAGGATGGCTCCCACTAAAACCAGTCATTAGGAGGCTAAATTAGTGGTAAGGTTTAATGGACCTGCACAAGCTGAAGGTAGAGCCTTAGAAATGGCCACCTGCCACAGCTAACTGCTGGATTCATCAACTTTATCAAATTTTATAGCCCATTTGGAGTCAGACCAAAGTTTTTTCACTGCGGTTTGAAGTGGGATATGGGAAAGAAAAAAAAAAGTGAATCTGAAGACAAGAGTTGCAGCAGGTTGCAATGGCGTGCAATTTTTTTTTAAGCTGATGCTACAGTTACATTAGCGGTGTAATTGTGATTATTGGTTTTAATAAGGTGGAACCTGCCTCTCAGCTGCGCTCAGCCTAGGCCCCAAAGGCTATTATGGCTGTTCCAGATGCTGTAATCATGGCTGGGTCTGGGCACATGGGCTAGTGTGCAATTATCAATTTATCTGTGGCTGAAACACTTTTATCCTGCTGGCTGCTGTGGAGGGAGAGGCTGAATGGATGGGAGGTCACCAGGTTCTAAACAGTGGTGATGGTAAGCTGTGTGTTTTTAATTTTTAAAAGCATGGGTGACTGACGTATTGCATGGTTTCTCAACTAAAGTAAATTAATCTAATCTAATAATTGGTGTACAAGCACAAAGGGCATGTAGTTTTAGCAGAAAACAGATAGGCAGAGAGAGAGAGAAATGTTTTGGTACTTTTTTCTGCTTTTTTTTTTTTTTTACAAAAAAGATCAACTTTAGACTTATGCTTTAAGAAAGCTTGCACGATAACATGTTACCTGGAACACATACTTTTGATCTTTGCTTTCTATACAAGGTATACATGGAAAATAATGAAAATAAGGATGTTGGAGAAAGAAAGACAAGGAGACTGGTTATAGGGGGTGAGGCATGGACAGCCTGAAGACTCACGGAAAGCTGTGTAGAACTCGTGCAGGCTGAGGTGTCCATCATTGTTGTAGTCGTCGTAACGCAGCAGGTCCTGCATGGTGCACTCCAGCAGGCTGTCCTCCAGGTGCTCCTTCATAGAGATCTAACATGCACAAACACACATGATGCGTTCAATCATAGCATAGCATAGCACAGAAGAAAAGAAGAAGAAGAATATATTTAAAAAAAAAAAAACGTGATAGATAATAAATGCAACAATCATTCACAGAATGATCTCATCTTATCTAAATGATCACACCTTATCGTTTCTGGCTTGCCTGTTTTATTCTAAGCTATATGCTGTGAAATAGAACTACATTATCCACATTCAGTATAAATGTAAATTTGACATTTTTAAAGGAGAGATATCATACACATTTAACATTTCAGGTTTCTTTATAGGGCAGCATAGACATTTTTCATGAATATGAACAGCTGCCCTCAGCGTGCCTGTTAAAGCGAGAAATAATAGAATCCTCCATGCAATGACATCTGTTCATTTGGCTACATTCTGTATTGTATATTATCTAAATTGAATGTTTAGTGCTCTCTTTTCATGAAAAGATACAACATAATAGTGAGTAAACCCTTTTAATGAAAGCTTTCAAATTTTGCTGTTTCAAGAGCTCCAAGAATTGATCATTTGGGTTTCCAGCAAAAACATCAGTGATTTGAAATAAATTGCCAACAGAATAAACCATTATGCCATAATGTTTAGAATGAGCTTTTCATTCGAGAGTAATTTCATTTTATTTAAAAGGGTTGGGTTAAATATATAATCCCTCTTGTAAGTGCTTTTCTGATTGCTTGCCATTTTAGGAATATCTCTACTCTTACTGCTTTCACTTCCTTCATTCAAGGATGTTCCTCTGGGAAGACACACCACACTCTCTTCCATTGTTTGTCATTTATGAGTCCTCTCATCCATTTGAGCAGTTTATCTTTCTCAGGGGAACCATCTTTGAATAGGTGATGTTAAGCAGAAGTTTTAGGAGTTAAACAGAAGACAGAAGCTTGTGTTCAAGACTTCAGTTACACTATATTATGTCACAACTGTTAGCATCAATGTACATTTGTCAAAAGATTACTCATGCAAAAAATTTAAATTTGATATTCAAATTCTTATGAAGGATAGACATAAAGCCCATTCTATTCTTTTGTGGTGATTTAAAGTCAAACTTATTACACATTCAGAAAGAAGACAGACTGGCAAGTGTAAAAAATAATGAAGTGTACAGTTATGTCTGAAAGGTAAACTTTTCACTTCAACTTTTGACTATACCACATTTAGCCTGGCTTTAAAAGGTACATGCGCCCAAGCATTTTAAATTACTTTGACTAATTATATCTCTAGTCGAGTTGAAGCTGGGTGGAAATATGTAGGGAATTAAATGGTGTCACTAAATTCTATTACCTAAAGATGTTAATGACAAGGATTTAACTTGTCGCCTGTTTTCAATTTATTAATCATTATATTGACCTGAAGTTAGTTACCAGTTAGTTAAGGCTTATGTGATGCATATATTTAAGCAGCATGCTGATTTAGTGTTTAGTACTGTTCAGTCAGCCAGATTTGCTTTCAGAGTTATTTATCATTTTGATTCAATTATTCATCGATTCAATTTTTGTCTTTTAACTCTTTTCTTAATAAGTTCTCATCTCATGTCATTTTTTTCTGTTTTCTGAACAAAGCTATCCCACGAAGAAAAACAACAACATTTTCACTTTTCTGTCAAGTTTTTAATATTAAGTGTGCTTTTAGGTTAAACTATCCCAGCTATGACGGTGAAGCCTAAAAGCATAGCCCACATGCGTTTTCTTCTCCCTCCAATTGATTCTATATGGAGCTCAATATGTGACATGGCAGATTAAGGGATGTAACAAACTTTTTTCTCTTGTTGCTGCCTCCAGCAGTCTGCAGCCACTGTTGTGTGTTCATTGACACAGACTGAATCTGTCTTTGGGCATTTGAATAAAATATTTAAACCCAAATTCCAGGACTTTACCCCCTAAGACCATCTGTGACAATGGATTGATCCAAAACTAGAGAAAGTCTGGATGGATGACCAGAATTCATCCTTGAATTCCTTTGATCCCTAAAAGCATTATCTCTGGGAAACTGAATTTATGAATTCCTACAGGATAAGAATGTCTTATCTAAAAGATTTCCAACATGTCAACATTAGTAATTTCAGCTGTGATTGATCAAAATCTTTTGTTGGATCTTTTAGCACAGTTCTGCCTGAAAGGGATTTTATCATTTATTTCTGTCACTAGAACTGGGCCAAAAATCACTTGATCTTTTTCATTAAAAAGGCGACAAAGCATATCATTTACAACCACAGTGAGCTGACAAAAGATTAATTAGTGTGATATTTAAGACTATATATAGTTGCATGTATTCATTTCCAACTTCTAATAAACATGTTTGTCTTTGGAAACCTATAGCCACACTTTCCTTTTCCACATAATAAGAAGAATGTTAGACGTTAACTGTAAAATATGTAATAATTTATTCCTCCTGGTGCAGTCAGCAGTGTCCCTAACATAGTTCACTGCATTCTGGCAGAAGTCACTGAGATCATAGCATTGATTGGGAGGAGTCTAATTAACACCCATCTCTGATGCCCATTTCCTGATACCAGACGATGCCCATAATAATTTAATTTCCTCATCCGGCAAAAGTCAATGCCAATTCTTTCTCCAGTTCCCACACTGTTTCCCCATCAAACCCTGATGGGAAGCTAACGTCAGTAAACAGTTTTCATTTGTCCTCATTGTTAAACAAGACGATTAAATGTTGCAGCCACATATCACTCACTCAGTAATAACTGATGGGGAGATGCACAAAGAAGGACAAATATGCTAAATTGTTGCCCAATGTGAGCTTGGACTGGCTCATGTTACACAAGTGTAAAGCAACCCACATCTCTTTACATGTACCTTTTTTTGTTTCTTTTTTATCGCGATAGCAATATACTGTTGTATGTATCCCTAAATGAGTTCAAATAACACTTGCACATCCAAACTGCAACTGTTCCAAACATTGATGGCATACATCAAATGCAACCCACAATCTGATGCCCCTTGAAAAACCTTCAGTCAGTGGTATATTCCAGGCATACCCCTCAAATGTCTTCTTTCTCAATCAGGCGTTCATCTGTCCAGCCATACAGCCATCTTATTATTCAGGCCATCTAAATTTGATACGCACCCTTTCCAGCTCATCACTGACCAGCCGGCCATCCTGGTCCCCATCCAGGTATTTGAACATGGTGTCCACCAGTGCTCTCTTTTCCTCCATGTCTCTCTGCTGACTGTGCTCTCCGGTCTTCAGCACTTTAGGTTGGATATCCAGCAGCATACTCTTCAGCCTGTTGTACTCCGACATGGTGCATGCATTGCCTACGAGAAAAAAAAAACACAGATATGGAAGAAAAGGCCGATGATTAACCTTAATTACACGAGCCGAAGCCTTTGGATTGTAGCTGTAAATTGGATTTAATGTGCTTGCGTGTTTTATAGAGGGAAGAGAGGAAAAGAGGGCAGGAAAGATAGATAGTGTGTATTTGTGTATGAATTTGTATGTCCTTGAGTATTTACTCATTTAAAAAAATGTTAGTTTTTTGTTTAGATAATTTGTCTAGCAGCTTTCTCGGTGCAGGGGGTCCAATTAATTACAAGTAATCCTTGTATCCACATGAAAACAAAAGGTAAACATCCTCATTTAGAGCCTCTCAAGCTTCTTCTCTTCCTTTGCTATGGGATTAGAGCTCATGCTTCAAACCAGCCTGGGTTTCTAGCTCCTGATTTTCTGCAAGGCTCTGCTTGATAACAGTGTGCAGAGGAAATGAGAGACCACAAATTAATCATGGGCAGAACTCAGAAAATGGAAAAAAAATTATATGAATAAATAATTAAGTGACGTCTGCCAGATCAGGAACCCCCTTCTGAGAGTACATAATACATAAATCTCATCGCCTAAACTCCAACAACTCAACGATTATTAAAGCTAATGAATGCAAAATGAGAGGACATGATGGCAACTCTTAAACTCTAGAAGTTTAGTCCCAGCATCTCCTTTTGGTTCCAAACTTGCAGCAGTGGGGAGTGCTGCCAAATCTAGAATTGTTAGCACAAATGTGACTGCAGCAAAGTCAACAAGGGTTTAGCTAGGCGACAGGAGAAAGACAATGTCTCCTGCTGGGGTACTCTATGATAAAGTGCATATTAAAGAGGCACATATTTTCTTGCTTATGCATATGTATACACACACACAACTGAGAAAGGGCTTCCTGTTGTGCAAAATGCCATCTCATCTCAAAAAAAAAAAAAGCCCAGGGTGACCCATGATTAAGTCCTCAGCAACCTCCAAGACTGCCTGCTCTTTATTCAAGTGCTTGACCTGACACTGGGCCAGTGAGCAGGGATTTAGTGAAGAATTATTACAGTTGGTGGTTGGTTTGAAAGCTTAAAGCCTTCAAAGACCTTCAACCTGGTTCTTTGCTTGGTCCTGTGTGGTGGAGTCAGGAGGTTTGCATCGGAAGAGGTGGTGGAGTGTGGCGGTGGAGCAGGTCTGTGAGGTAGGATTGAGCCTGGTTGTGGAGGGCTTTGTGTGTGGGGAGGAGAATTCTGAACTGAATCCGCTGTGGACCGGGAGGCCTGTAGGACAGGGGTGATGTGGTCACAGGTTCTGTTGTGGTCACAGGTTCTGGTGTGGGCAAGAAGGAGAGCAGTGGTGTTCTGAATGTATTTGAGTTTATCTAATTGTGGATGGTGGATGGCAATTTAATGTTTTGGATGGTGTGCTGTAGAGGATGCTGTTGCAATAGTCTACTCTGGAGGTGGTTAAGGTGTGGATGAGGGAAAATAGTTTACTCAAACAGGGACTGCAGTGTTTTAGGGAAACATCACTCAAATGGTAAATAATGACCTAATTGTGGACTATTTTGAGCTGCGGATTAATACACATTGGGTGCTTTAGTATTCAACAGCTGTCCACTTCATAAAGGGTCAACAGACAATTTCAAGGCTGATGGAACAACAATGTTGGGCCGTCCCTGCTTTGATGAATTTCAGTTATCACACTGTCCATTTCTGGGAGGACTGCATGATGCTTGACAGGTACTCACAGTCACGCATGAATACACATGGTAAAATGCAGCAAAAGAGACACACAATGACACACACCCCTCAACACTGGCGACTCTTCTACTTACTACAACATGAAGACTTACACACCCACACAACAAAGACAATGTGCACTCCTTTCTACAAGCAGGCAGTTAAGTCAAGGTCTTGGCTAAATCCCTGTTCAATGTTATTTCTGTGAGGGGAATGAGGCGTGAGATGGATCAGACATGAGGGATCATCACCTAGCTGTCATCCCTGTCCCTGCACGGGAAGGACAGAAACAAATTAACACCCCCACGCTGATTTCCATCTTGTCATATATGGAGAGGACAATCCTCTTTGCTCAGACTTGCTCTTCCCACACAAGTATAAATATAGAGGGAAACATATTATGACAAGCTACTATATATGAAAGGAAATTCTACTAATCTACTACATGTACAGGATTTTTTTTAAATGCACTTTAAAGTCATGTGGAAGAGGGGCCATCTGCCAATGTTGCTGCACTGACAGAGGTTGATTAAGGCCATAAATTACTTAAATGCCCTCATGGCCTCTCTTTTCTCTCCAGGTACACCTTCTATCTTACAGCCAGGTTGAGTAAGTGGATGTTACACCTGGATGTTACAGTGAATCACACCCTCTTTGCTGGAGTCAATGTCCTTTGATTCAGTCACTCTCATTTTGCTGAGCGCAGCAGCTGCAGCAGTGGCAGAGAAATATCTGTCTGTATTACAGTGCATCCACCCCTGACTCTAACACAGTTTTATTGTTCTAGAGGGACTAGGACTCCCTTTATTGCCCGTTTGAAATGTTAGCTGCTTAAGTGAGTGATCCGAAGCTGCTCGCACCATGGACGCCCAATGTCCTGGAGACGGAGCTCCACTCCACTGCTCAGAGCATCCTCGAAGCTCACACTTTATAAATGCCAGGGAGGGGAAAACAAACAGAGTGGAGAAGAGGAACCAGAGAACAAAGTCCCTGTCATGCTAAAAGGGAATGGTTTGTATGAGAGGACAAAAAGTCATGGACATTTAAAGGGGACAAATCTCTCTGAGGTGAGGGGGAAAAAAAGTGTGTGCAATTGTGCAAAGTATGTCAATGTGACTTTTTTTCTCCATTGTATAAATGCTACTGCATACAATCAGTAACTTTTAAAATTTTAGCTTGCCATCCTGCTTTGATGCTGATGAATAACTAACCCGGCTGAGTTTGTGTGGAAGCCGCCCAGAAGTCTGTGTAAAGCTCTTATTGTATATGCAGCGTGACATGTAGTTTAATAACAATATTTATGTATGACGCACTTTTAAAAAAAACAAGCATCAAGTGCTTTCCAGTGTTCCAAATATAAAACCACTTAAACCTTACAGATGTGTAATGCTTTGCAAGATCTTTTCTTCTTTTTTTGCTGCCTAATGCAAGTATATAATACAACAACAACAAAATAAATAAATATCAGTCTAAATCCATCTGCTTATGTTAAAAAGTGTGGGTATTTTTTTGGGTTCAAATGTGTAAAAAAACAAAACTGATAAGACTTTAAAACTTGCAAGAGTTTTTACTCAGTATAAATCATCCAAGTCTGACCGGACAAAAAAGCATTCTAGAATAGCAGAGCATGATCTGGTGCTAGTAAGGCATCCAAAACCAAAATTTGTTGCCGGTCAGCTGTAAGGTGTTGCTTGCCAGAACAATCTGTTCAGATATCTAGTGGAGAAATTTAAAAAAGGTACACAGCAGTCATACATCTACTGCAATTCAGATGTGTATGAATCAAAACAGCTAAAACTTTCCCCTGTACTTATGGGATGAGTTCTTGGCTCTAGCTAAAAGACAAAGGGAGGGGAGGGAAATCCGAGGCATCAATCCTTCAGGTGATGAAACCTCCCTACAATGCCCTCCAGGATGTAAAAGTGCTCTGCGTTAAATTTATGTCTGCCTGACCTCCCCTGGCTGAAATGATGGGATTATTTACTGCCATACCTTCTCTGTGCTGCTAATATGCAATGGTGATAGACCTCCCTACCAGATAATTATGAATATGATGGACACTCTTTGCTCCTGAGGGCAGCAAGGTCTAACAGAGCTAAGCCAATCTTGGAAGGGTGACACAAGTCACAGGAGAGGCCCATATTGCATAATCGCTGTTGGCAGCTGTTTGAATCGGCTTCCTGTGAGGTCTATCCAGCATGTCTTTGGTGACTGCATGCTGTGACTGAAAACACTTGAACTTTAATTTCCTCCATATTAATATTCAGACTGTATTCAGCATGTTTAGCTTAATGTATTTTAGGGACATTTACTGCATTTTACAGGATTTTGCATGATGAGTAAGAAAGACAAGTCAAGCACTGGAAAATACTTCTGTAGAGCATAGCGTGACTAATAATATTAATTGAATTCAGTTAATACTGAAGCAATTCACAGAAAATGTACATTCTGGAATATCGCTTAACTGTTAAAGTGATTTATAAAGCAAAAATGCCAAAATTGTGTCACTTCAGGCTGCTCAAGTGAAAGGATTAGAGGTTTTATATATATCATTGGAAATTTTAGATACAACAGAGAGGATTCCTCTTGAGGTAGCTCCCTAGATCAATCTTAGTATCTTGTGAGACATGCAGTGGGAAGGGTAATAAAAAACAGAGATTAATTTCTATAAATATGAAACCAAAGCAGGAAACCAGCCATTATTCTGAAACAGCTTGCACAGCAACCATCCACGAACAACAGCAAGAGGAAGTTGAGGAGGTGGAGTGAATGTGCAGCAACCTGGGTCAACAGCAGCAGCAACAACAGCATGAATGATCAGCTGTGTAAAGGAATAAGCTGTCAAGTTCTAAGCCCCCTATTGATTGTTTGAATGTGACTGGAGAAGTCAGCTGATCAGCTGTAATAGCTGACCATAAATGACATCATGCTCATGGATAAAAACAGTTTTCTAAATCAAAAAGGGACTGTTCTTGGGATCTTGTTCTTGATAGGCTATGCAATAATCCCCTATCAAAAGCATTGAAAAGTGATGATTCATATTTTAAAGTGTCTCCCACATTTCTCAGCTAATACATAACTCCAACTGATTTAAAATGACGCCTCTAGATTTCCTGAGTACAGGAAAGCTGTCTGCCAATTTGCCTCACCATACATTCAGCAGAGTGGATCAGTGTGTGCTCGAGACGTCTTATCAGAGTCTGTGCAGCTTGGCACTGACTAAATGAGAAACCTATTGCAACACCAAAGTTATTGGCAAAGCAGTGAAGGAGAAATAGTACAGTAGCATTCACTCTCCGTCTGCCTGTCTGTCTGCAAGCCTATCGTCTAGAACTGGCTTCTCAAACTGCACATCAGCACTATACACATCAGCCCTATATCTCTTCCTCTCGCTCTCTGGTTGCGACTCTCTTTCACTCTCACTTACTGACTCTCAAAGAGACTCGCATCAGTCTGAGGACGAGTATAACTTACAGGGACATGCATAAGCACTAGAGCCTGCCTGGTTACCTTTTTTGGTTGAGGTTCCCTTTCGAACCAGGTAAATAATTATAATAAAAATGTACCATATCTGTGTGACACTGCTGACACTGCTGTTACTGTTCTTACTGTTCTTTTGATAATTAGCGTTGTGAAAAAGCCTGCTGAAGCCCAATTTCACAAGTAATGACAGTCTAGAGCAGGCATGTCCAAAGTCCGGCCCTGGGGCAGATTTCATGCGGCCCGAGGCTTAATTTTTATAATGTATTATTTATGACCTCCTAAGCCTGTCAGATACTGTACAGTTGGAAGATTCAGCTTTCTTGGTTGACATAATGAAGCATATGAATGTGCTAAAAGGTAACCTCTAAGGATATAACTGCCTGTTGATGTGACACAAAATATTATTTTTTGAATGATTTTGAGAGCACGAGTCCCCCCTTTGAATGTTGATGATCACAATGTAAGTTGTTTTTTGTCACACTGTAGCGGATTTACTCAGCAGATAAAATAAGGATCCAAGACTGATAAGATGTTTTTTATGCTCTTAATCAGTGCTAATTAATCACTTAATTAGTATAAAGTGCACTACATTATGGGTTTGGTGTCAAGCTGTTATGCTGTGAAGAATTTCAGTGATTATTCCAATTGAAGTATTAATGTTCATACTACAGAAATTATTAGTGTTTCAATGTGTTGTATTAGATATCTTAGTGCTTATAAATAAGGTTTCATATTGGGTTTGCACATTGTTCACAGTGACAGTGGCCTCTAAAGAGAGGCAACACAGGCAGGGACAGAAAGCGCTGAGAGAGCTGGTTTCAAAACAGCAAGCAGCCAACAGCTGAATCATGAGGACTGAAACATCAGCAATACACTTTATCTTCAATAATCATTTTAGTCTATTAAAATTGGAGAATGCACACCTTCGTTGGATGTTCTAACAATGTTGTTTGTGAGGACTTTTCTGTTTTTAAACCCTCTGGGGTGCCATCAATGACCATATCAACTATTTGCAATCGTTGTCAATTGCTAGAATGTGGGGAGGCAATGTGGGGTTGGGAACATGAGACGTCAGAAGGTCAGAAAGGTTTAAAATAAACCCACAACTCAGTCAAACCGACTTGGAAGAGAAATGGAATGTTTACTGATAAATTTCTCTTGTAGTATCAGTCTTAGGTTGTGGGCACTGGTTGAGGCAGATGACTGCCTAACTTAAACCAGGTTCTGCCTGACTTAAGGCAGTTTTTCCTTAATACTGTCATCAAGTGCTTGATAGAGTATTCTCTAGACCTGCTGTACAGAAAAATGCCTTTTTATGATTGCTATATACTGGAAATATAATTGAATGAACTTATGAGATTGAATACAGCATTATCATGACCTATAGAAATTACACAAATTGAAGACCCAAATTGTAATATTGTTTATATACGTGCATCTTTGGGTCATTTCTGTTGTAGGCTTAAGTCAAATTGATATTTTTCTCATAAATGAAACCAATATTAGGTGTCAACACTCCGAACATGCTTTACTCAAGTGAAGTCACGTCATTTTAATTTACGTGGTATAACCCAATATCCGAAACTTGCCTCGGGGGGCTCTTACAATCTGTACAGCATACAATGCCCTCTATCACACCCTCAAGAAAAAACAACAATAAAACAGATTCTTTTATTAAGACTTTTTAGCCGTACTGGAGAATGAAGAACATATTCAGTACCATCCAACAGCATTCATTAGCTTCATTCTCCCGAGACATTTTGCAAGCAATTTCCTGCAGAAATATGTATGCTGTGCAACTGTCTCAGTCAGTGCACTGTATTATTTTCTGCTCCACATTTTTTATGCTCATTAACACAACATGTGGTTTCTTACAAATTGCAGCCCAGTAAAATCCCCTCCTACCTGCATGTGGTTTTGGCTGTAATAACAGCGGAGTTCTGACTAATGGAGACTGAAGTGGCTTTCATAGTCATGAACCACATGATGGGCTGCCACATAGTTCATGAATAACCCATAATGCAAAGAAGAAAAAAAAAGAAAGAACAGTGTTTGTTCAATATAAGGTCAGTAACAACAATACAAAGAATAATCTGATTTTCATTGCCACAAACAAAATATAAATTCAGTGGCACTTGCACACTCAGCTCTGGTGAAGCAGATTTAGCTAAAGAAAATAATTACCAAGCCTATTCTGCTAATAGATTGAGACTGGGAACAAGCTAAGGCGTTGATTACATTTTTAGCATCCATCCTCCGCTTTCCCCTGCACCTGCAGTGTAAGTTACAGTAATCTCAAGACCTTTCACAGCCCTTGTTGAGGCCTGCAAGCTGCTGCCTGATGATCCCATGAGTATACAGCTTTTAAATTGCCTGGATGTGGGGAATAAAGGAGACGACCGCCTCGGGCTATATGAGGCCTATCTGAACCCCACTATTGACACAGAACCCTGGACTAACACCCAACATTAGCCTGTCCAAATATTGAAGTGACCTTGCAAGTAAAGTTTCAAAGCACAAAAACAATGGACAATTTTAAGTAACTCAAAGTAGGAGTTTTTCCTTTTTCTAATTAGGCTTTGGGGTGAAGAAAATGTAAATAACTCTTCTCTGTCTATGTCTTCCATACATGAAAACTTCAAATCAGTTTCACCTCTGACTAAACCCAGAATCACTCAGGTGTGCTCTACTGCATCTGTAACCACACCCAACAGGGATGTCACAGGGTTTTGGAGTACACCTGTACATCACTGCAGCAAGATGATAAAAACCACTGGAGGTCAGCCAAGGGGGTGTTGAGTTACTTCTTACATTTGGATATATCAGTGCCTTGTTAGTTCACCTTGAGGCTTCTGTCATGTCACTAGTTCTGTGTTTTTAGTTCTCCAAATATGTAATTTATTTTTACCAGCAAAAATGGCAAACATTAACAGGACAACACAATATGTCCAGCAAAACAGACTTGGTTAGGGAAAGGTTGCAGTTATCATTAAAACTTTGTAAGTAAATTATAAGACTACAGTCTTTATTTCTGAAGCACAAGAAACTCAATTCACTTGATTGCATACTGTGAATTATATTTTACTTAAATGATAAAAAATCCCTTGCAAATTTGCAGTTAATAGAATTATCAAACCAACTGACATCTAGTGAACCTTTGGATCTTGCACCCCAGGGCAGCTGTCTATTTATTCCCAGTTGGTAATCCTTGAATGGTATGGTAATCAACAAGGATGAAGCGTTCTGTGCATGGTTTTTGTTCTTAATAATCAGCTCCAATCAGCCTCAATGCATTATGAAGTAGACGCAAATGAGTGAAATTTTATATTTTAGTTTAATTCTAACCATGGCTTCAATATGGATATCAGACAATTCATCGCTTAATTTTGTATGGTAGAGATGAGCATTTCATAAACTGAGTGTAGTTGGTTGGAACATCAGGAAACTTTCCATTTCTACAGAAAACCTGCCAGAAAGTTGCAGCAAGTATAAAGTAAAAAACTTCAAACGAACACCGTGGGTAACAATGACAATGTATGGTGTCCTTGCAGTTTTACTGAGTAGTTGGCAGGTGTGAGTAATTCCTCAACATCTGTATGTGCTGATCAATGCTGCAGGATACTGACACTTGAAAAATAAAAAAAGGAATACAAAGAAGACAGATGTACGCTGAGAACACAGCTTTTATTCTTTCTTCTCTGTCAAAGTTAAAAAGGTTCATCTCTTTTATCTGAGTTTTATCTTTCATCTAAATTCTGTCTGTGAACGTATGCCTTTAGAAGACTCATCTTTCATCCTTTATTTTTCCTCTATAGGTCACAACTTTGATTCAGTGGCAAAGGCTGAAGTGTCTTGCATAGGAGTTTTCTTTCACGAGTGTAGCAGCTTCAACACCTAAATACACATCATCCAAAACTTCTAGTTTACCAGATATTAATTTCTAGAGATGTCTTGTGAAAGTAAAAGAGGAAAACTTAAAAACACTTTGCTGTGTAAAATCATTAGTATTTAAAGGAAAATTAATGACTGCAAAAGGAAAAATGGGTACATCCAATGGGGTAAAACATTAGGTGAAAGAGATAAACAAGAATATACTGGATTTAGACTGTAGTGCTATGTTAAACGGAAATTGTATAATGCTATCAAATACAACTAGAAAATGGGCAGCATACAGAAATCATCTCACGCATAAAACTAACGTAAAAAAGAAAAAAAAATGTTTTTCCAAGAGGCATGATAAATTGATCAATGTTTGAGTCTCTACAATCATACAACAGCAATGGTGTTTCCATTATCATGAGATGAAGCAAACATGGGGAGCTAATTTCAACACTGATGACAGTCCTTAATTATAATGAGTATGTTTTCCCCTGAGCTAATAAGAGACAATACAATCAGATGATAATGTGGTCATTTATTTTTCTTCCCAATAATTACAGTTGTCATTTGCTTGTTGGTACCTAAAGGGTAAGATATGTTGTCCCCTCTTTTCATTCTTTAAATACATTACTAGGACATTGGGGACAGCTGATTGCACATTCAATTGAAAAGCAAATGCTGTAGGTCAATGTTCAGTTGTTCTGTCTCAGTGCTGCAAAGTGTTGGTACTTAATATAATAATAATATTGGGTATGTTACATTTTGTTGTTTAATGTTATACTGTACTTTGTCCAATGTTAATATTTATAGAAACTACCATTAATTTGCTCACCAACTTACTATAACTTATAATCTATTTCTGCATCGAAAGTAGGTTTGCTTCAAAAACTGTTTCCACAATACCACATTCATATGATTGTTATGTTATATGAGCATGTTAAGAAACTCAAGGTAGTTCAAGGTCTTGCTTAAACGTTCTTAATATGTTTTATAAACTTTGCTGGCTTTGGCTTTCAACTTGCTTTTCAACTGTGTTGTAGTGGGTGCCAGTCATTTGTTGACATTAGCATACTTTTTCTGAGGTACCGGTAGCTAGTGTTACACACTGTTGAGGAATAGATAAGTGTATAGGCAGTTATAGGCAACAAAGAAAGTTGTGGAGGGACTTATGTCACCTTTACCCATTAGCAATAAAAGTGATACAAAAAATGCCTCTGCATTTTACATTTAGCACCTTTAAATACTGAAAAAAGTCACTGCAGACTTGATGTATGAGGCAATACGCACCGACTTCTAACCACATCTTTCCGTAGCCAAAACCAGGGTTCACTGTGGGGTGCTCTATGCTAATTCTAAAGTCTTTTTTTCAACTTTCTCACTTCTGTGCAGTGTCACTTTCTGCATTGTACTGTGAAAATATATGCAATTAAGGCATCATTTATATTCCCTTAAAAATGTCTGGCAAAGTAAATTAGAAGTATGTAAACATATCTGCAGGAGAAATGGTTATCCTGAAAAATGTAAAAAAAAATAAATAATGAAAATAAACTCCCCTTGTTGTATAAGTGCAAAGTCTAGTTCTTGTTTTGTCTGTGTATAATGACGTACCGATGATAGTATCACCTCTTATACTGTATAAAGCATAAACATGTCCTTTGGTAGGGTCAAGTGGAGCAGTAGAAAAACATATTCTGATTAGTATAGAGAGAGAGTTATCATTTGTAGTATACTCATCTTTACCTGTACTCTATCATGGACCTTGGGGAGTGGAAATATTTGTGTTGTAATAGGGCTCTTAACTGTTGAGACGATTATATTTAAATTTTTTATAATCACAAATCAAATTCTTGCTTGACTTATTGTTTGACCATATTGTGTCCTACTTTTTTTTCAAGAAAAAGAAAAAGACTAAATCACACAATAAATCAACGTATAAGAAGTCATACTGCATTTGACTGCACTGCATACCAAATTGCCTCCCCTAAGGTACACTGGCAGCAGTGGACTGATATTGACTCATTAGAGGTTTACAACTGGAGTCCTTCTCTCTGCCAGCAGGTAGAAATGGTCGTAGAGCAGGCCATTAACCAGAAAACAAAGCTAATGAAGGGGGAAATTAACAAAACACAAACAAATAACACATGTATTTCTGAATGCCCTGCCTGGCTTCTATTGATATGGTTTTCCTGTGTGCATACCGTCTCCTCAGTTCATTACATGAACCTATCTGGGTCACACACATCTGCCACCGTTGGAGGAAGTCATCAAACCAACAGAAATAAAATACAAGAAACATGTTTTGTCAACGTTTTAGTTTACCATTAATAATGAGGTGACCTGGATGGACTATGAGTTATTCAGACCTCGGTGCCCCCAGACTATTTATAGAAATGACCACAGTGCAAACATAGAACAGGTAAATTTATCATTGGGCCTGGGCAGTTAAAAAACATGTACCCTATTTCAACTCTGTCCCTTCAGAGAATTGCTTCTAAAAATGAATTGGTGACTTTTAGTCAGGTTCTTTTTTTTTTTCTCCTCATATTCAACCCTTTCCTAACTGTGCTCTTCATGAATTTATACAGTATCTCTATCAGGGATGAAGGGCTCCCCGACATAACAATCTCATAACAGTGGAAGCCAGTCCTTCAGTTGGCAGCTTGTCAACTGAATGACATGTTTCAAATCCTGGGATCTACAGCTATTTAAATACCCATTGCCTTCCTGGCCCCTCAGGATCCTGGGCCAAGCCTCCATATGCCTTCCCTCATGCCAAATTCTGTCACTCATCAAACACAAATCCAAGACGCCTGTCTATGGGCTCTTATATGTTGATTTATTTCATGACATGTGGTGCTATTCTCAAATTAATTTCTACTCCAGTCCTGTGATGTTGTCTCTTTTTTCTATTACACTTCATAGACTACAAGACATTTGAGAAAGAGGAAAGTAGGAAATAATTCATAATCAGTGCTCAAAATGTAGATCCATCTTCACTGGTACTGCAACTGCTCCTTATATCAGACTCAAATTAAGATATGCAATGCATATGCAGGCTTTTGCTTTCACACTGATTAGGAAAAAAACAGATCTCTTTCAGGACCAATGACAGTTTTGAAGCCACCCAGGAAATTTATTGGTGCAGTGGTCAGTGAAAGACTTGATGGCTACTATGCAACAGAAGACTTTTCTGCATGAATGACTAAATTAATTAATTAGTGTACTATATGCAAGTGAATTCTCAGAATCCATGCTGATTTGCATTATCTGGCACATTTTGAACAAAAAGCTAATGAGACTAAAAAAGAATTAACTGGCAGAGTATATTAAAATATGAGGAAGCAGTGGAGCAGATTTAGGCCAGTCGGTCACATGTACAGTACAATATGGTGTAACACAGTGTACCCTAGAGTGCTCCTGCTTGTAGCAGTGACTAATTTGAGAGCATTAGGGAAACACAGTTCATCACTGTACTTTCTTTAATTACCAAAGCCCCTGTGCATGAGTTATGGTGGGTAAGCTCAATTTCTCTAGAATAATGCCAGAGAAACTGCATTGTTAGAGACAAATTCGATCACATCAACACTTATGGGATTTCCTATTTGTGAAGTATTTGTGCAGTGTGTCTTATCTGTATCTTGAGCATAGTATAGAGAGCAGTAATACACTTCTATGATCCACCACCAACTGATGAGTACATGAAAACACAGTCATCTTGATGAGTTAACTACCTGTTTAGTACTTTAATGTTCAGTTTGTATAAAATTTAGGTATGTTTTAATATATATATGAATTAAAACACACCTAGAGTTGAAATAATCACACACACACACAAAAAAAAAAAACACGTTAGAATAATAACGCAAGGCATTCACAGGCACGTCACTGTACCTTTATGTCTACACAGAGAACTGTGAATTGTAATATCTCTACAGTAGCCCAGAAAGGACAAACCAAACACTAGCTCTAGATAGGGCCTTACATGCATTTTGCAAGTTTCAGGGCCACTATAGTTTTTCCTAGATTCTTAAGTAAAAGTTTTGTGTGCAGGGATACAGAGATTTTGTTACTTCTAGATATTATAGCACCAGAAAGAGAGATATTACATTGTACCACCAGACACAGAGTAATTATAGCATAAATACAACTCTCTCTGAACCTACATCATGACTAGAGGCAGAGAGAAACTAAGAAAAGAGGTCTCATTAAAACTGGTTAATGACATCTTGGCACTTACAGTAGCTCACACTGCAGCAGCAGGGAGCGGTCTTTGTTTTGGGAGCTGCTTTAGTGTCCGTATACACAGGCATGATGTGTGTTTACAGCAAACAGTGTTTACAGTGTCTCTAGAGCTTTTTCATCATCCGGAATAATTAATCGACAGGGAGCAATTTATAAATAATGAATTAAGAAAGTCAGAGCAATTACTATTCCAAATAGTGGATTAACAACCATCGTCTCTAGGGGTGAAAGACAGAAGTACATATCAATAAGTATCTGTTCAAAAGCCTTAATAATGATAATCTGCCCCTTTAAGGCTCTACACTATTAGAATATATAATATAGAATGTATAAGTAATACTAAGGAGTTTAAAGATAAATGTATTCGTTTATTGAATCATCTACTGTATATATGTGTCACATCCAGGTTACATGGCGTGGCACGAGTGGCAGCCAGCACAAGTGAACACCTTCACTGTCACATATGATTCATCATAGGGCCTTTCTGTCTATATTTTGTTACCCTTCTAATTAATGCAAATTCAAAAGGTCTGTGTCAGCTTTGCTTTCTCAGCGGCATCCATCTTGATATTGCTGTAATTAAGTACCCAAAACTGTATTAAAGCGCTGCTCCAAATTTGATCTAATTTTACACCGTTTCCCACACAGACAGACATTTATAGATTATGTTAATTTAACACTCACTGTCGATACTTGGGTGTTCTCTGCAGTGCTAATCAAATTACAGTCTTAATCAGACAAGCTTTAGTTGCAGGTGTCAATAAAAATTAAATGTGTACTTATCTCTGCTTAGTATTTATGAGATTCTTTCTCAAAATAAATGTTATTCATTTATTCACACAACTAAATTCATTGATAAACTCGGGTATGATACTAAGGCAGAATGCATTTTTCTTTTTCTGTATACAATTTAATTGCATTAATGTCCCGTAATGTTTGGGAAACACTCATTTTATTCCAAAATTCCTCAGCAGATGAGTGTCACGTATTCTTCTATGCTAGATAAATCAAAGTAGTAAGGTTCACAGTTAGACAATTAATATTTTAAAATTAGTAAGTAAGTAAAAGATGAGGCAAAAGATTATGTTAGATAAGGCAAAGGAAGTAAGAAAAAATAAGTTGAGTTCAATAAAATAAGAAAATCTTATTTCCTAAGATCACAAAATATCTTGCTGACACCAGTTAAAACCAATTTAGCAGTACTCTGCCTCCTGAACCACAATCAATCTAGCTTCCTCCAGAGAAGAGACTCTTCCTACTAAATGAGTGGATTTGCTAACAGTGGTAAAACACAGTAACAACTAGAGTTGCACGGTACCAATGGTACCCCGCGGTGCCAAATCGTAACAGTTCCTACTATACTAGAAATTCTACATGACGGTACTACCGTGGATTACTATACTACCGGTGCCAGTTTCCTCTACTCTCCTCCCGGCTTCTCACTGCACGCTACTTCCATGTAAACAAACCAACATGGCAACTACTGCAGCCGAACTACACAGCTGCTAAATGATTGGCTGTTTGCGTTACTGCTGACATCTGGCGATGTGATAGGCTGTTTCCACACGCTGGGTCCGCTCGTCTGTTAGCTGATTGGCTGTTTGTGTGTTTCTGCCGGCAAGAACGAACTCCATGAAGACAGCTCCGCTTCAATATAAATTTGCTTCAAAACAATCAACAAGCTAAAGTTCTGTCTTGCCCAGACGCACGCACGGCTTACAGTCACAAACACGAGACAACACACTCCCCAAAAAGCACCGGGCCCGAGCGGTGAGTCTGCCATGGCATCATCAGTGGCAACACTAATTTTGCTTTAAAAAAAAAAACTCGTTTAAAACTTGTTTCAGTCTAATTCTTACTTCACCAGTATTATGTTTATCATGCACCAAACAATAAGTAATAATTAATAAGTATTTATAACTTGTACAAATACATTGCAGTTCATAAAAAAAAGTAATTAAAAAAAGGCAGCAGTATCAGTAGATAATACCTGGGACCGGGATATTGTCTGGTATAGTATTGTGGTTACTCATTTTGGTATTGTGACAACTCTGTACTGTAGTGTAACCTCATAAGAAATGACAGACACTGGTGTACAGTACACACACACACACACACACACACACACACACACCAAGATACACTGCCAGTGCTGTGATCAAGAGGAGGTCTTATTGTCAGTGCCAGGAAACAGGTGTTTCAGAACAGGCGAGGTTAGATAAAACACGTATAGGCCAGCACATGAGACGAATGGACAAACTAGACCTCTTAAAATAAGCCTCTAACATTTTCATGTTAATAAACCCAAGATTCCCTGCCATTATCTCTGGAGTGTACAGTGGATGTTATTGTTGCAAGTTGGTTGTGCGTTTTTAAAGTTATATAAACATTGTCTTGTAAAGCAGTGACTGAAATTCATAGATGTATTCAAGGACACAGACAACGTAACAACTGAAGAAACAAACACAAAAGACAAAGTAACATTTTGCTCCTCTGCTGCACATTCCCAAGTCTCTGGCTGTGTAGTGTCCTTGATTGCACAAAGGACAGTTTGTTTAGAACAGGATCAAGGACTGGACCTTTAAACACCTGTTGCAATCTTGAGCGCCTCACAAAAATTACAGCTTCCTTCCCATAACCAGAGGGAAGGTAAACATATGGTGGTCAACATGTGTTTACAAATATGAACCATATGATCTATTGCTATGATGATGAACAACAACATCAGCTGAATGGAGTTCGTGTGATTCAGCCTGAAAATTACCTTGATTTTTTTAAAAACAGACTGACTTATCATGGTTAAAGTTGTCGAAATGGGGCTGCTGGTGCGAATCCCCAGCACAGCTGAGAAAATCCAGACACCGAATGAGAAACAAGATTGCGACAAGAAGGTTTTTCAGTTTAAATTCCCTGGACAGAGCAGGAAAAATTGGTTGTTTGCAGGACATAATGAGTAATAGTCCCCCCCTTTCTTCAACCAGTGCTGTCAAGGTGTCCTTGTGCAAGGCGCTTAACCACCCACCTGTTCCACTAGAGCTGTTCAGAGGATTCGACTGAGATTGTACCGAGCGCTTCCCGAGGGGGAATGTAATGATAAATAAAGGTTAAAATGAAAAATTGTCCATGTACAAAAGGCCACAAAGTCCAGAGGTGTGAGCTATTAAAGATGCAGACATTACATTAACAGTGCAGCTTTCTATTCAGTTCTGTTTATAATCCTTAAAATTCCTGCTGTACTAATTTGGTTGTTAAATGTTTGACTAAAACATATTAACTGTGTTAAGACATCCGATCGGACACACTATTCAGGATCCCGCTAAATAATACAATAGGTACACAATCTATTTAACTACACGAAGATTCAATTACAACTATAAAAAGTAAGGGTGTTCTTCAATGACATCAGTGGAGGAATAAACAAAACAAAACTGACTTAATAAATGTGTAGTCAAAATGGAAATGTGCAACAGTGTTTACAGGCTTTGGGATGCGTGTGAGATGAGCTAGATAATAAATCAGCTTTTGTTTGTTTGCTTGCTTTTTATGGAGTGCCACTTCAACAGATGAGAGACGGAAGATGGTAGAAATCAGACCTATGAAAACACACATACACATCATTTCACAGCATCTCTATTTATCTGTCCTCCTCCCACCTCTAATTTCCTTTGCTAAAGCATGTGTGATTTCTTTCTCCTCGGACTGCTGCAGTGCTTGTCCATGATTGGGCATATGCCTGCAATTGCTGCTGCTGCTGCAGCCACTTCATAATTTAAATTAAATCAGGATGAGACACACTATGACTTTTTTTTATTGTTTCTCTATGTGGTCCTCTTTTGCTGCTCTCCTTCCTGCACTTCACTCACTTCATGTTGCTGCATCCTCATCCAATTGGCTCCTTCTCAAATGTTATGTATGTACTTCAGTAACGATCCTACTGACAAAACTTGTTCTGTGGATTCCTGTAAATAATGCAAGTCATTCACAGACATGTCACTGTAAAAGAGCACACAATCCAACGCATATGCAAATGTTTATGTACGCACACCATGCACTAACACACACATACACACTCCTCTAACCCTTAAGGGAATCGCACAGATGTCTGGGCACCTGGTGATCCATTCTAAACGCTGCCAGTTGTCATGCCCAGGATCTAATTTACAGCTCAGGTAAACAGTTTCAGTCCCACTTTGTTGGTGGAACTGACATCAATCTTGGGTTAATTGTTTGCATCCAGCGTCATGTTTAGTGACCATCTTGGTGTGCCAGAGAAGGAAAACTGCCACATTAACACAGCTGTACAAGTTGTTGTAAGTGGACTTAAAAATCTGTTAAAAATGACAGATTTCTTCAATCCTCAAGTAAAACAGTGACTGCTCAGATAGTAATCTCTGCTGCTGTATTTATTTAAAATGATTTCCCAATCAAGTGTGAAGCCTTAATTGATGACAACATATAAACCTAATCTTCTGCATGGAGACATGCTGTGTAGCATGCTAAGTGATAAAAGGCAGCCAGCATCATTTTATAAGTGAGAAAATGAGTAGTAACTGTAAAACCAGATGGTGATTTTAAAATTTATATTAAAAAGGATCTGCCTCTTTTGAAGTAACATTGAGCAATGTTGAGTTTCCAGTCTTTTTTGTGACAGTTTTATCTTCTTTTTGATGATAGCATAATCATGAATACCTGGAATCACTTTTTCTTTTTTTTTTTTACAGAAATTATTTATTTCTGGATCTTTACCATTGCTGACTTTTGAAGGGAGCAAAGACTGACATGACACCTACACCAAAGAAAATTAACTAAAAAAAGTTTCAATCTCATCAGTCAACTTTTGAGGTTCAGACATGTCACTTCAGATACATCTTACATTAAACAATGAGTCCTGAAATTTTACAGGTAAGACAGAGCTAGCTTATGTGATGAGTGGAAGTCTCAAAAAGTACTTATGTGAGTAAACTGTATAGCAACCATGATTTTACCAGATAAGCCATGCTTGTGTGGATAGCCATGTACTTTGTAAGTAGGCCATCTGCATCACATGTTCTTCTACAGTGCAAGAATCTGAATTTTAAATTTGGCATTGTGATTGATGAGGAGTATTCATGAATGCAAGGCTTCTCTCTTAAATTACCATATAATTGCCATGAATATATGCAGATTGATCTGTCTGAGAATCACGGATCTAACGTCTTCCAAGGAAACATTAATACTAAATGTCATCAAATGGTGCTTTCAAGCTAATTTTCAATGCACAATTCAGGCTCAAGACTGTCAGCTATTAAAGGAAAGGGGGTACCTTTTGGCCCAGGAGGAACGTGCAGATAGCGGTAACTCTAAAAAGATGGCAGTGATAATGAGAGTGTCCTGACACCCGCATGAAATATTTTGGAATAATTTCTTTGACGGGTTAATGCTTTTCTTAAACAGCCGTCTATAAACGTAATCAGTGTCCACTAATGGTCAGAGTCATAATTGATTCTGGGGAAGTGACCTCCACCAACTAAGTGATTATTAGGGCCCAAGCACGCGGCTTACGTGCGAGGCCCTATTGAACTGCAAATGTTTATTATTTTTAGGGCCCGAGCACGGCACGCTGGGGCGAGGCCCTATTGGATTTCGAACGCTTAACGACGTTTAAAAGTAAGTCGCATTTTTGACGGCCCATATACCCTCGAAAACTCATGAAAATTTGCCTATCCCCCCCAAAGTCAGGTGTAAAATTACACATTTTGGGGGTCTCGCACATGGACGTACGCATATGGCTCTACAGCGCCACCTAGATGTGTTTTTGGCGGTGCCTCTCGCCACGGTTTCATCCACGTGTACGAAATTTGGAGGGAGCATGTAGCATGCCGAGACGCACAAAAAAGTCTCATGGTGACCCGGGCTACAGTGAAGCGTACGGCGTCTAATTTTTGTCAAATTTTGACTTTTCGGGTTTTGGGGTAATTTCTAGGGGTCGCATTTGAACGAACTCCTCCTAGGGATATTATCCGATGTGTTTGAAAGTTGGCGTGTGTTCTTAAGGCCTCGACAATGAAAAGTTATCAAAATCACAACTTTCATCAGAGGGCGTGGCCGTGACGGCACGTCAAAGTCAACACTGCCGATTTTTCTGGAAAAAAAATGAGACTCCGTTTACTTTTGGGCTGATTTTCGGGCAAAAGTGTATATACTTACTCAGAGCTGTCTGAAACTTATTGTGGTTGTTAAGACCAATATTATGCACAATTCGGCTGCATAATTATTTAGGGGGTGGGGCAAAAGCGCTCTATAGCGCCCCCTGTAATTTTTCTTTGGAACAGCTTTTGACACAGAGTTATGAAATCTCAGCCGAATTGTAGAACATGGCACGACCTACAAAAAAGTCTCTGGGAGCAATGGGCTATGGTAAACAGGAAGCGAGATATTTAAGGATGAAAATCACCATTTTTGGTGTTTCGGCCTGGTTGAGAAAGGGTCATGTTTGAACGACCTACTCCTAGGGATTTTATCCAATTCACTTCAAACTTGGTAGGTGTGTTCATATAGACGTACTGAGTAAAAGTTATCAAAATGATGAATTTTGAGGAAACAGTGTGGGCGTGGCCATCCATAAAAATCATTCAAAGAAGAAATCGGCAGGAAGCACCTTCTCAGAGCTGTCTGAAACTTCTTGCGGTCATCGCTGCTTGCAGCTTTAATTAATCATTATGACTCGTAGCTAGTTTCTCGTTGTTCTTATCCTCCAGTTTTTTATGTTTTCTAATTAGTGCAGCTTACAGTGAACACAGCAGAAAAATGTCACTATTTCACTAAATTATAAACCATTAATGATAAAATCTAAGCCACAGTATATTCAACTAATTCCTGTGACCACAGAGTGGTGAACTAATAAGAAAGCTAAAAAGTGCCAAAGAATGAAACAGCTTTATTAGGAGCAATTGAGAGTTTGAAGGGGAAATGGGATATGATGTCGCTGGTGGTCATATGAACTGATTTTAGAAAACTTTTCAGTCGACAGCAGAGGATGGGGTGTGACTGCAGTTTTACTGGAGTTGGAAGGTCATTTAACCGTTGGGGACCGTGTAGCGTGACAGCAGACTTTTGTACTGATGGGACGGCTAAGCTGCCAGTGGTGACAGAACTAAAATTAGAGGGTGGCAACACATTACCAATAACCATTAGCAAGTAAGGCTATTTTCTTTTACAGACTGACTTAAAGGGCACGTTGTATGAGCTGATCTGAACTCTTTTGTGTTTACTCTTTTAATCAGATTAATTTAAACAGGTAAATACAATGATATTTGAACTTGGATAACACCAAATAATTGAATTGGGTCAACAAAAACTGGAGGTTTTTGTTTAGTTCTTGGAATCAATGGATCTGGAACAACAACAAGTAACAAGCAGACATTACAATGGTTGAAAGGGTTCACACACTTAAAGTTGAGCTGAAATACCTTTAACAAACTCAAAGCACAGTCAAATTATCGAGAGATTCAGCTTTTCTGTTTTAGCCATTATAGAAACAATGTGCAGAATGGACACTGATCACGCTGGTCTGAGGTTACAGGTGTGAAATCAGAGTCTTGTTAATATTACAGTTTTGCTTTCTGTCATTCCCAGAAAGTGGGACAAATAAATACACATACTTTAAGATAGACAAAGTGAATTGGACTTGTCAGAGCTGTGAAACTTCTTTGAATACAGCTAACATTAGAGAAGTTTGAATAAATTTGCCAAAGTAGTTTTGCTTTCAAAATATCATACTCCAGAAGAAATATGTCTCTGGAAGTAACATTAAACCAATACTATTACTGTATCTTGTCACTGCATAATGACTTTCCTCAAATAGTAATTATAATGAACGCCTTTTAAATGTCACATGGGCTGGGAATCAAAACTGCAGAAAGTGAGACTAGAAAGAAGGCAAGTGCATACTGAACTTTAAAAAATGTGTAATATAAAAGTGAGTCACTGTCTTTAATAAACAACAACGTGAGTATCCTAAAAGGAGATGGGTTTAATACTTTGCGAAGTTCAGGTGTGTGTAGGCGTGTGTTCACTAAGCATATCAAAGCCAAGTCTCAGTGTTTTCATCATGCAGAGAGCCAGCTGCTATCAGCTGCTAACACCACCACTATTCTTTGCTAACTGAACGCATACAATTAAGGCGGGGAAAAAACTGTGAGGAATATTAAGACAACAATATCATAAAAAAAAAATAAATAAATAAAAAAAAAAGACCTGACATCTAATCCTCCCTCTATTTTGACATGTTGCTTCTTCCCCACTGACCTCAACATTAAAAGACAGACACAAAGTTCTTGAATTTCTTTCTTTCTGAAGTTCTTTAATTTAAATTTAAGTGAAGTTATACTTTCGAAATTTGAACAGGTCTGGCAGATTTTCACCTTTAACCAGTGACTTCTGATACACGACACGAGTTAGTTACACAGCAATGACCTCAAGTGATACCCTCATGCAGAGTCAGCTCCTCTATAAACACTAGCATAAAGTCATCGCTCGTTAAGGACATGAAGATGGAGAGGCAACCACCATGAAAAACAAGACAGCAGATGGATGATAGTGTCCTCCAAGATAATGGTCTAAACTAGGATTTAATTTCTTAAATCTGAATGAGTAATTCATCATTTCAATTATATGCTGAAAGGATGGATAATATCAGACTTACTCTGTAATACTATTTCATTTCTGTCAAATTCTGTCCTACAATTTAACATTCAACTTCCGGAGAGGCTACAGCTAGTGGCATAGGAAGAAACCAATACAAACTAATACAAAAATACAGGGAACGATGATTATGTTCCACCTCCTGCTATAATTTTTGTTGGAAAAATTGGCCCAAAACAAACATGTTTAATAATTTCAGCAGGATCAATGTAAAAAGTGGGCTGTCTACAATGTATGTCTTTGCATCACACTGTGAATATGGATTCATAAAAACTGAGAATTGTAGTGCCACTGACATTAAGACAATGTCCAGCTGCATCTTCTCCAATGAACATGAGCTATCGAACAAACAGCAACACAAATCACACCAATGTATACAGCAGCCCTCTGGGAAACACAAACACATACACACGCATAGCATTTGAAAAAATTAAGCAGGCCTTTGGAAAGCATGCATACACAAACAATCTCCCTCTCTCTCTCTCTCTCTGTGTCTCTGTCTCTCTCTCACACACTCTCTCACACACACACACACACACACACACACACACGCACGGCACAGACTACCCACAATAACGCTCTCCAAATATTGTCCCAGTGCTCTATCAGCTTGCCAGCGGGTGTATCATGATGAACGGTGTTTGCCTAGTTGGAGGCCATCATCAGCTACCTGGGGAAGTGTTCAGAGCTCTGAGAGCCTGTGTCCTGGAGTCCCACCTGCTCTTTGGGAAGGAACATCCTCAGGCGGAAACCGCCACTGCCTCCTCTTCCACCCAAGCGGAAATCTATTCATCAGCGGCTATAATGAGCTCACAGCACTACCTTCCCTATTGTACATGTGGACCAGTGTGCGCGTACACACACACACACACACACACACACACACACACACTATTTTGGGTAGGTGTGCACACACCCCAACAAGCACTGGGGAGAGAGTAAGGTGCTGGGAATGGCTAAATCCACACTGTTAGGCTGCATTCAAGTCAAAACCATTCATTTTATTTTACAACAGAGCAACTGGGGAAACAATTGACCACAGCTGGCCTTTCTTTAGTTAGTAGCCATGCTTACTTCGTTACAAGACTTTGTTTTATGATGAGAGAAAATTGAATAAGTAACTTTCCAGTTCTAGACAGCCTGTCTTCTGTGGGCTATATGTGCACTGTATGTTTTTAATACATGTAATAATATTATATTTTGATTTAAAATCCAGCCTGAATATGGATTTATCCAAACTGTTTGACTTAATTCATATAAATGTCCCTCGTCTTGTTTTCTCACTCGTATCTGTTACATTCCATACAGCTTCAAATGCTTTATACACATTTAGTTATATTATGAACAAAGTCATTAAACCTAACACTGTTCTTGGACGATTCAAAATATTAACCAGGATAATGGCAACACATAAATAGTTATTGAGCTATTTCAGTCTGCAGCATAGTGGTGGATGGACAGCTGAATGACCTGCATTGCCATTCCCTAGAGCCACACTCTGATGAACAAGTGCAGCTAAAAAGCTCATACATCCATTAAGATCTGTTTTTCCCCCTTAATGCACACTAGCAAAGTTTCTCTATACTTTCTATTCCACAAACTGAAAGGTACAAAAATGTGTACAGTGAAATACACCCACTATTTTTCTCTCAGGCCTCATAATACTTGACAGAAAGCTGTGTGTTTCTGCACTAGTAAAACTGTATGAACCCTTAAAAACGTAATAAAAAAGTAATGAAACTTCAAACGAATGTCACAACAAATATCTTTTTTTATGGCCAGTGCTATCTCCATGAACTCTTCTCAACTTACATCTCATTCAGGAAGATTTTCTAGAGAGAACAATACTAAAGTCAAGGCAGTTTATTTTGCAACAGGAACCTAGTTTTGTTCAAGAAAAATCATTTTAACGATGCTCTGTACAGGATGTGGGAGGGCAGAATGAGAGAAAGGGGATCAAAAGAAGTCAAACGGGAAGATAAGAAAGCACTCCATGGATAATTACATTTAAAGAAAGAAAGACAGGACAAATGAGTAAACTCCAAAGCAGGCTCAAAAATGCCGATAAGGAAAGGACCTCATGAGAAAATCATAAAGAAGATAATAATCGTCTAGAGACTTCACATTATTCAGTCTGGACATTGGTCTTCAAAGAGTGTCGCTTCATGCTGAAACCTCAGGTCACTATTCTCTCAGTTTTCTTGCATCAAGCATGGCTCCATTTGTGGTCCTTTTGTACTGAGGTCACATCCCACTCTGCAATGGGAGTCCTCAGACCCATTCCCAGCCAGGGGACAGACAGATACAGTAGCCAAGTATTGTTTATGGCAAGAGGTTGCTCTCTGTATGGAGCAGTCACTGAAACTCTGGGGCTCAAACATTTTTTAGATAAAATCTTTTCAGTAGTGTTAGTTTTTATTGGATTTTAAATGTTTTTTGCTATTTACTGTGAGTGGGATTCTGTTTTAACAGAGTTTTCCCACAGCTAAAGAACTAAATAAATTATTACAAATAGTAGAGGGTGGTTACTAACAGATTTCTTTTTGTATTTGGCATTCATTGCACCCTCCCACAGGGGTCTTCGTTGACAGGCCGCACAAAGGCCAACTTACAGATAAATCTCAGGACTCCTGCAGAGATATACTGAACAAGATTATGCTGATGCCACATATGAAAAAGTCTTGGCCTAATTTGAGACCCACAAAGTTGGCTGAAAACTAAGCCCTGCAAAGTGCATAAAAGTCAAGCTAATGTGATCAATTCTTGATTTTTCTTTTACCCGCCAGCAATTTTTTGTCTTTTCTATTTCTAATTTTGAGTGCCTCCAGAAATTCCTTACGTTGCAGAGCTTAAATACAATCTATTTGATCTACACTGCAGAAATGGGTAAGACTTGCATAACTAAAATGGTCTGCACACTGACTTTCTTGTTCTTTCCTCTTTTCCTTCCATCTTTTCTTCCTCTTGTGGCCTTGATAAATCAGCATTTTAAATGCAATGTTTCTTACAATAACTTGCCATTTCAGAGGGGAAATTAACATTCCTTACATAATGACAAGCTTGGCCTTTTGCAGTAATTGAGGCTTTAGGGAGGGTAATGGAGGAAATGGGAGAAAGTCCCATTAGACATTCACTAAGAGCATTTCTTTCAACTATCAATGCATTGTAAATATACTCCTATAAATTACCACTGATATAAAATACAGATAAGAAATTATTCTAGAACATAAGTGAAATTTTTTCAGAGCAACATAAGAATATGTTCCTAGACATGTTCCTAGAATATCCTACAATATAACGTACAAGGGGAAATTCACATATTGTGCAACAATAGTAGGACAGCTGTTGATTGTACTCCATTTGTTACCCTCTCTTTAGGGAAATTTAAAATCAATAAAGTAGAAACTTGAGGAATTCTTTACGCTTTACACTGCCACTGCCATTACTTTGATAAGGTGGAACAGTCAAGTTAACACTATTAGTGAATGTCATGATAGAGGATATTTGTGGTTATTATGTACACAAGATAACATTTCTAACAACAGTAATGTCTATAATGTTTCACTTTATTATTCAGTTTTTATTCAGTCAACAAAACCTGCCCAACACCTTGTTGTACAATACAACTTTAATATTATTTGCAAGTTCTAAATAGTACAGCCAGTTACATGTAAGACAATGCCAAATCAGCAAATACATTTTCTCCTAAGCCTGATGCAACAATGTATGCTGTATATATTTCCATATTTATGTGAGCAAAAAGGCAACTTAAAATACCCCACTTGCTGTTTTTCCCTCAAAGGTGAATGCGGTACATACTGTATGGTGCTTATGCTATCTGTATTTGCTTCTCCCTTACACCAGGTATGCATGAATAGATAAAGTATTTGTGGAGTGTTTGAATGAAAATGCAAGATGTTCCTTCCTCTTTGCCATTTGCATCTGTTCCCATGGCAACAAACCCATAGTAGCATGGGTTGGCTGTTTGATATCTTCCCAAGCAGGAAACCATTTTATCATTGCCCTTAAACTCTGCATCTACATATAGCAGAAATACTAATTCCATATAATTACTGCTGTGACAAATGTGACTCAAGGATATTGAGCAGTGCAGTAGAAAGCATGTCTGTGATCATTTGAAGGATGAAAAGTATTTTCCTGAGTGGTTGGTATGTGTTTTTGTTGCTAGTGTCCACTCCATGTACGCATTTTAATGCCCACCAGGTTGTAGTGGTGATAGGCTCAGCAAAGTCGCTTTATTGTCAAGCTTCCCAACCAGCTCTTTCTAGGGGTTTCCGAGGGATTCCCAGATAACATAGGATATGGAGTCCCACCCTTGTACTCCCACATTTAGACATGCCCAAAATACCTCTTCAGGAACTCATATGGGATCCGTCCTGATGAGATGCTGAACCACCTCATCTGCCTGCTTACAACACAAATGGAGCAGTGGTTCTGGCCCTGTCCATAGGGGTGAATCCTGCCATGCAGTGAAGGGAGCTTGTTTTGGTAGATCGTATCCACTATCCCATTCTTTTGGTCCCTACCTCAAGCTCATGAACAGAGGTGATGGATGGAACGTAGATGAACTGGTTAATCATCAGGCCTTAAGACTCCTACTTCACAAGTTTAGTACAATACCTGGATCACTGCATATGCTGTGTGTCAATCTAATAGAGCATCTTGCATCTCATTGTTTAAATGCTTTTAACAATTACTAAGAATTATTATTATATATGGTTAGAACTATGTTTTAACAACAAGCTAGAGGAATGGATCACTGTTGCCTCTATGGAAAAAATACACTGATTTATTTTTTTTTGTCAACAGGGATTATTTTTTGGGGGTTTTAAATGTATGCCATCCCTTGTTGTAGATTTGCCAGAGAGCTGTCAGTGAGCTGCCTCTCTGACAAGCCTTACCTCTAAACTGCATTTGTATCTCAGTTGAAGGTTGAATACAGCACAGCACATTTATGCCCACAGGGCACAAACACAGACTCATGACCCCATTTTGCAATGGCATTCTCCAAATAGGGACAATCAGGAAATAAAGTGCTTTTTTGAAAATTGTAAGAGACCCACTTGTCAAGAGTCATGTCCACATAAATATCCACTTTTATCCTAGAGCTCTGGATCTGCCAGCCAGCAGATCTACAGTTCACACCAGCGGGGGAGCTGTACTATGAGGCAAGATTTCTCCATAAGGAGGTCCAACAGCAGTCAAAGGCAGGGCTTTAGGATGGTCTTGGCTTGGCTGATCAAAGATCTGGAGTTAAAGGGGCTCTGCAGGCCCTCTGCAGGGGTAAGGATAGGTTAGCAGATTGCATTTTTGGGGAAGCTTCAAGGTCTCAATGAATGTATGGGTATCTTTTTCTCATGAACCTGTTTTTTGAACATTGTTCCTGGCAAAGTATTAACTGATATTTCAGTGATTTTATTCTCTTTTTTTTCTAAATACCATGATTTCATTGACATAATCATCCAAATGAAAGCTAGTAAATTAAACTATTTTACAAAGACTTACAAAGTAAAGAGCTATAATCAATAAATCTATAGAATGTGAGGGGAAACCAGAGAAATCCCAGGAGAACACAAGTAGAAGTTGCAAAGATTTCACACTGGACCCTACAGCTGAGGTATGAGGTATCCACGAACAGCTCTATCCACTGAGCCACTGTGCCATCCCACAGGGTATGATATTGAATAGTTACTGATATGGAGCCTGGAGAGAACAGCTTTTCCACTATTAGTTGCTTAGCCTAAGAAAGACTGACTGCAGGCTGTCAGGCAGAGCCACACTACCCACTCACATAAATCTGACAAATGTCAGCAGCAGTTTATTGCAACCATGCTGCAGCTGGGCATGAAGCTGGGCTTACCAGGAGGTTTGTATATCTGGGTTTTATTTTTGTTAAGAGATTTCATGGAGAAAAAAAGGTTGTTTAAAGGTTGCTTCTGTATTTTATCTACTTCCAGAGTAATTGGTTTAGAAAATTAGTTTGTCCACAGCTCAGGTTTAATTGGAATTAAACACAAATATGTGGAATGGTGCACCGCTCTTGCTGTTAGATTAACTGGGTCTATAAATGTCTGCCGAGGTAATCGCATTAAAAAAATGTGTGTATTCATGCGGGTGTGCACAAGCATTGATATGCAGATGTGTATGCAAGTCTGTCTCTCTGCTGGCTGTGGGTTCCTGTCTGTGCACATCAATGTAAGATAACCTGGTCCGCACAAGGTCAGTGAAAAACATGCAATTAGCTTTAGGACAGAGGACATCATCACCTCATTTTTCTTCTTACCTGCTAATGCCTAGTCATGTCTATCAGGTGTGTGCTGTCTCAAGAGAACCATGAAATATATTACTTATTAATGTGATATGAATACCTCATTTAAGCCTCAGCCACATACCAGGAAGTGAGTAAAAGTGTATGGAGTCATTGTTTGGAGAGTATGTGATAAATTAATCACAGAAGATGCCCCTACCTTCTTGTAATTCTCTAATTAACACTGCTGATCCTTGTGTGTTCCTAAATTAAATCAGAGAAGATCTAAGGGATGATTCACAGCCTGTTATTGACAATGGGCTTCAATTAATTGAGTGCTCTTGAAGCATCAATCCTGCCTCTGTGGCAAGCACCTGTTAGAGTAATTAAGCATCCTGTGCATTCAGTCAGTAGCAGAGCTCCCCTACTGACTGCATCCAAGACGAAGAATAAATAATGTGCGCAGTCGAGGTTGGATTACTGTTTTTTGCACCAAAAGAAAAATAAAAAAAATCATACTAAGAAGCCCTAATACAGTCACTGCAAACGTTTGAAACATTAATCGAAATACTATGGGTTTGTAGATTAACAGTGCAAGATGTAAGTGACTGGTCTCAAGTGACTCTTACTATTCAGCCACGTTTTCCAATAACATACCTGCTACAAGCAATTAAAAAAAAAAAAAAAGACCACTGAAAAAACAACAACAACAACAACAACCATGCCAACCGTGTCGATTACACTGCGACATAGTTAGCAGTTTGTAAATAATGCAGTGGTATCATGAAATATACCAGTGACACTACAAATCTACTACTAATTTAACAAGGCACCGGTGTGTGCACAGTGAAGTCACTGACAGAAACGATCAAGTCAAGGAGAATAGAGCTATGACAGATTTTGCGGCTGCATTTTCTCATTTTTTGCGAAGAATTTTGCGCCCCTTTTTTGTTGTTTTCTTTACTTTTAAACCGCATCAAAAAGTCTAAACAGGCTTGAGACAAAAACAAGGCAGACAGCCGGATATTGTTTTGCCAATATATATGACGGCAGGTGGGACTTGTTAGTAGTCACCACACTAATAAACGTTCCCATGGCAGTGTGTGAAAATGGCTGCGCGTGTGTGGTTTGTGTGTGTGTGTGTGTCAAAGAGGTGGCGTGGAAGACACATCTATGACAGAGCTGTTTATTTGATCTATGGTGGAAAACACATGTGTGTCATGGGGAAGGGGCGGCATGTTTGGTTATTTTGCAATAATTGTGCGACATAGGAAATATGCGGCATATTGCTGATTACGCGGTAATCCATGCTATTGCAAAATCGCGTAAAACTGGAGGGACTGATAGATGGAGGATGACGATGAGTGAGAAACCAACCCCTTAACCCACTCGGCAGCACTGCAGTAGTTTAGGAACAATGATACAATGATATGATATGGCTTTGAACAACAGCATCATAAATCACCCTCATGGCCCAGGACCAAATGCTTTGAGGTCCAGTTCCAGTCAGTGGTGCATGGGCTGGAAATCTGATGTAAAAAACAAGAAAATGTTGCCAATTTCCAAAGTTTTCTAATGTCTTTGAATTCTACATGAGAGCTGCTCTGCAGGTTTGCAGGTATATTCATTCAATAATAACTTAACACGAGTCAAAGAGAGATATTTGAGTTTAATGTCAATACTCTGTTCTCTGCAGCTGTGAACCATTTGAGAGAAGCAATGCAGTGGCCTGAATCACCGTCACAAAGCTCAGGAGACCGAAAGAGTCTCTTTGTGTAAGACAGATTATTGCAGGCTCGTTGGAGGACGGATTGGGGTGTAAGAGAGGGACAGTCATATTAAGCTGGGCTGGAACATGGGGGAAGTAGGGAGCACTCAATGCACTGACTGACTAAAGAGAGCTTGCCTTCGGGGGTAGAGAAGAAGAAGAAAAAAGGAAAGGGAAGTCAGGAAAGAAGAGGAAAAGAGAGAAGTACAATATGCATGAAAGTATAGAGGTGAAATACTGTGATGTGAGTAAATGGTTTACAGAGGTAGAAACCTACAAGAGAGAGTGGATGCGAAAGAGAGAAAATCAAAGTAACAGATTTCTTGAGGCTGATTGAAGTTTTCGTAATACAAACATTTCTTGGGGGCAGACCTGCTCTCATAGCAGAAACCATCTCAAAAGGGTGCAATATGAAATGCAGTTTTTTTCTGGTAAGTATTGTGAGACTGAAGCCTGTTTAAAAGAGGCATGAAAGGAAAACAAGCCCTGAATAAACAAGGAAAAAAGTTGTTGGCATTTCATCAGAGTACCAACTTTACCATTCAAGATGGACTGTTAGCTAACTTGTGATCCAAGACACAACGCAACAAGGCTTAACTCTGTCTAATAAAACAAAAAGGACAAGGACTGAGGCGGGATGGCTGGTTAGAGAGGAGAGAAGAACAGAAATAAAGGAGAGCATGGACAAGCAAGATGGGGCCTCAGGGATGGACAGTGAAGTGGATGAGTGAATAACTAGTAAGGACAGAAGGAGGGAGGAGTGGGGAAGAGAGGAGGATAAAGGAAAGGAGCAGAGGGGAAAAGAGAGGAAAGAGTGGAGGGCTTGGAGAGCTAGGTTGGGGCTCCGGGGACACACGAATGAAGAGGCTGAGAGAGACATGGTTGTTGCTGCAGGGATGGTTGCTCCATTGCTTCGTTTGCACTAGAAAGAAGGCAGAGATGGAAGTCACTCTGTGAGCTTAGGGGCCTACACTCTAGCATGTGTGTGAGTGTGTGTATGTATGTGTGTCAGTCACGGCAGGACGAGTGTATTTGCCCTGTCATTGAAGCTCCCAGGCCAACGACTAGTGCAGCCTTCCATGGCAAATGACCCTGCAGGAAAGAGCTGTGTTTGGGATTTTATCAAACGTGTTCAGTGTGTGCGCACTTTTGCGAGTGTTTTTTTTTTTCCCCCAGACTACTGCTGTAGCCGCTCTTCAAAAGCAATTACTGAAGCTAAAGAATGCAGTGTTTGTTTACTATGAAAGTGACCTGCCACTCAGGATTTCAATTATCATCCTCTCTGCCTGTGAACCTACGCTTACACACAGAGCACAAGACAGACACAGAAGAATAACACCCTGCGTCGAGCACAGATAAGGTGGCAGACACCGGCTCTGGCCACAATGGATATGACTACATCTACCTAGATAACAAGACCGCTAAAACGTTTCTAGTATTCATACAGACTTGCTGTTATCATCTGCCACGAGAGTTGCCATCAATGTCTGATGTAACAAGCAATGGAAAAAATGGTGTAAAAATAAAAGAATGGTGTGAGCTAAGGAAGTTTTAGAGGTAGAAGTATTAGACAATATCATCAAATATTGCAGCGCTCAGAATGTGCTCTGTATTTTTCTGAATGACATGATACATGTGGGAATAAAATATTCATAGTGTTTTGCTGTGAACATACTGAGTTAGACCAATAAGATTTCTACATGCTGAGACTGATATTTTCAAGCTATCAACTGAAGATTTTACTTTGAGCAAATGTTCAGAACAATGATTATTTTGAACAATAAAATACGATTTCTACTAAAAGTACTTATTATGGAAAACCAGAGCACTGTGCTACATACGAGTCACACTTCATCCAAAACGTATCACATTTAATAGTAACTCATGCTTTATGTATTAATAACATTCTCTTTTGTATATATTTCTTTATTGTAATTCTACTCCTGACACTTCTGTCTAGTCTGTACATACATTCTGCACTTATTGCAACTGATTCTCCACCATGCAAATACACTCTCTTTATCAGAGAACTGCGTTCTCTGATAACCAACCACCAATAACAGTTATGCTTGAAACTGTGTTACACTTTCAATTAAGTTAAACCAGTAAAAACACTGTGAATTTCAAAATTGTATTTCTTACTTAATATTAGAGCTACAATAAAAAAAAATAAAAGTTTCCGTGGTTTGTGAACACTACAAGCATTCCTCATTACAGCGGAGGATTACAACTGGCTGCCTTCTTGCATTAGAAGTAGGCCACATTTTTCAAGAAATGGTAATGACGCTAATTAGCAGTTTAGCTATTAATTACACACACACACACACACACACACACACAGGATAAATGTGGATCTGTGCTAAGTCTCAACTAAGGGCCTGCTGCAAACAAATTATTTTGCAGTGGATTTTGTGGAATGGTGGTAGTCGTTTAGTGATTAGAGAATCATTTGTCACAGTAAGGTCACAGGTTTGACCACATGAGCAGACAAATGTTTTATGAAATGGCCTTTAGTAAGACATAGGGTGAGCGGCGAAAGGAGTGTAGCAAACAAACTGCAGCATTAGTATCATAAGTAATACGCAACTCTTGCCTTCCACCCAGCTGTAAGTAATTCACTTGAAGTGCAGTGACTAATTCTTATGAAATAGTATCCATCACTGAACATATCTCACATCGCCATGCAGTGCATGATAATGAGCTAGGACAGGGATCACACTTCAATCCCCCGCAAACTAAATATCTAATGGTACATAAAGAATGTATATGATTTGGACTGTAAGGGGGAGTAAAATTCGAGCAGGGGAGAACAGTCTCAAGCAGGACTTCAAAACAAAATATTTTTAATCTATCCTCACTTTATGTACTGTAGTGGGGCCTTTATTGGCATAGCATTATATAATTCAAGAATTTATTCTTTAAAATATAAAATGATATCTATCTCTAATACTTAAACTAAAAAGCTTCTGTTGTTGATGATGCTCTGCAAAATAAATAAATAAAAAAGAGCTTGGAGGAAATTGGGGATTTGGAAGGGCATTTAAAAATGTAATGAGTCCTTTATTGACACAATTAGACTGTTACATTCTGTAAAACATACCATAGGATTGACGTATAAAGAGTGGTAATAACGTATTGGCAGTTCAGTTAAACAGTTAAACCACCAGCAATTGCTCTAAATGCTATTTTGGCATGTGGATAATGAAAAAAATACTATGTATTTTAAAAATGTTAGTTTCACACTATCTACAAGAAGCTAATGCTAGCTGAAGAGGCTGTTTCAACGTTCAATATTTAAAATCTGTGTAAAAGACTGTACTAAACAGAGAATATTTTCATACCATTTGTAGTTGTTAACATTAGTGCAAGCATGAGTAATGAAGGTCACGGGTGTATGGTGAAGCATTTACTATTTGTCACATACTGATCTATAAAAAAGAAATGCTTGCGAGAGGTAGAACAAAAACAGCATTAATATTCACAGAGAAACTTTGTGTTATTGCCATACACTCCTGGATAAGGTCAGAAAAGGTCCCCCCCCCCACAATCGGAAGACACATTAAATATAAAGCATCAATGAAACAATGCATGTAACAACGTAAGACAATTAAACTCAACCCCCAGGTATAAATACTCCATCTAATTTAAAGGTAAATTGTAAATTACAGTAGGTAATACAGCAGCATTGTTGTGCATCACGCCAGCAGGCATAGGAACAGCAATGGGACTGTGACCATATGGAGACTCACCTCAAGAGAAAGCCACTGGTCCCTGCTAGCGTCAGTGACACCTGTAACACAGGCGCTAAAACAAAAAGGTCAGCAGCATCCATCCATCCTGCTCTGGTTCTCTGAGGAAACCATGTTGGATGAGCTTGAAAACAATAACACGGACTGATAACTTCCCTGAGGCAGCTGTTGGGGTTGTTACTCCCTTTGGGTCTTAGAATTACAGCGCTCTCCATAGTCAGCGACTTATGGTAGAATAGTGACTCGATGATGCAAATAGGCCCTGTGGTACTGAGATGCTGCTCTTGCTAATAGTGAATACCAAGGGCACAGTGTCACTCATTACATTGGAGCTGCAGCAACTTTTCAAGTTGATGGTATGAAATGACCGTGAAAAAAAAAAAACAGATAGCCAGTCCTACCATAGGACAATATCATGTGATATCCTGCTTTCCTAAACAGTGTGTATATTTCTTCAGTATTGCTGTAAAACTCAGCTTAGCTGTTCATAAACACAAACAACATGTCAGCAATACAGAACTGCTGTTTATTAGGCACAGGAAGAGCCACATAACGATTCTCTCATTAAGATGGCCTCTGATGTTGCCCCACTGTAGCCTTTAAATAAACTATTCATACCAGGAGAATGACCTTTGTCAGATAAAGAGAGACAGTATTTAGAGCCATTTCATATGAACAACAAATAAATAATTTGCATAAAATCAGATTTTACTGAAGCCAGTACTATGGAAACGTACCATTTGCTTGTTTCTAAGTCAAGAATTAAGAGAGGAATCTAACATATATACAGTGTATACACAAATATAATTTTGAATTTTATATAAACAATTTTAGATAGATGGATAGAGCCTATCTATAGATCTAGATCTATAGACAGATCGATCTATATCTATGTATATCGATAGACAGATCAATAGAGAGAGAGAGAGAGAGAGAGAGAGAGAGAGAGAGAGAGAGAAAGAACAAAGAAAAATGACCAGTATCCACACTTTGGAACCATACATTCTTCGGAGAGAATAGTGTTTAGGTCCAAGTAGCTCAACTGCCTTGGTCAAATAAAGGGCTGTGTAAGAAACTGAATTGATCAGTCAGCTACAGAGTTGGCAAATCAGTTGCTACAGCACACTGAGCAGCGGTTGTTGTCAATCTTGGCTCGTTCTTTGCCCTCTGGTCAAACTGTTCAGCTGGCAGGGTGGAAATATATAATCTGACAGCTCACATTACACAGGACAGTGGAGGGACTGTTCAGCTTCAAGATCAGGAGAAAAACGAGAGGCAGAGAGCGAAAAAGCAAGGAAAAGTGATTGTGACTGACCTGAGCAAGGAAACATGAAAAATGGACCCAGTTTAAACAAAGTTTATGAGAATAACTATCATTTACCTCAACTCCATGTGTGTGATAACCTATGCCCATGCATAGAGGCATGAAAGCAAAGAACTGTGCATTTAAAGTACCAACTGGGATTTGCATTTATTAAAATCCAAATTTAGCAATGATTAGTAAGCGAACAAATAGCTGCAAGGCTGGCTGAAGTTGTATCTTCAGGATAGTTCTGATTATGAAATTGATATGCTGATTATATGGTACTCTATGGTATTATTACAATTTTTCCTGGGCTCTCTTTGCTAAGAGTGGCTCTCTAAAAATGAGTTTTAATTGGACTTCTCCCTTATTATAACTCTGAATTAGTTTTGTGATAAAGAATTAGAAAGTATGACATGTGGCGCTGGGCAAGGTTAAGTGCATTTTGGAACTCATTCTGAGTGTGTGTGTGTGTATATATATATATAGTATGATTCCTTGATCAGTCAGGTGTGGACAATAGGATCATGGCTGCACTGACCGTAATGCCATTATGTGCCTATAGTGGAGGCAGTATGCCTATTCTGCATGCATCAAAGAAAGAGCCCAGCTTTGCTAAGAAAAGATGGAGCTGAAGCAACAAATGTATCAGGGCCATCCAGGAGTGTGCAGGAGGCGTGTGCAAAGCCTTCCATCTGCAACAAACAAGCAGCTTTACACTCTCTTTATAGCCCTGTGTAAACGGCTTCTACACCCTTTACTACACGAGGAGAGATAACACACACAGAGTGCACACATAGAGTATACAGTAGCTTTGTTGTTGTGTGTTTATCTTTATATGTGTGTTGCCAAAAGGTCAACCATTTATTTTAGGGTTAAGATGCTCTGGTAGGCAAAATGTGTTAATGCAACTGGGTGAAAATCCTGACCTTCATTTTGTTCTGATCATCTTTAATTAACCCCACAAAGCACCATACTGTACAGTCAGTCAAACCACCAGTTAGAGTAATCTGATCATTTCAGCTTCACACCACAGAAAACTCAAGCTTGTCTTCGTACCTCTTTGGCTTTGTTGCGAGTCCTCATGTTCTCTGCGATGTACTTCACACTCTCTCCCTGCTAGCGTCAGTGACACCTGTAACACAGGCGCTAAAACAAAAAGGTGCAGCAGCATCCATCCATCCTGCTCTGGTTCCTGAGGAAACCATGTTGGATGAGCTTGAAAACAATAACACGGACTGATAACTTCCTGAGGCAGCTGTGTGGTTGTTACTCCCTTTGGGTCTTAGAATTACAGCGCTCTCCATAGTCAGCGACTTATGGTAAGAATAGTGACTCGATGATGCAAATAGGCCGGTGGTACTGAGATGCTGCTCTTGCTAATAGTGAATACCAAGGGCACAGTGTCACTCAATAAATTGGAGCTGCAGCAACTTTTCAAGTTGATGGTATGAATGACCGTGAAAAAAACAAAACAGATAGCCAGTCCTACCATAGGACAAACAAAAAGAAAAATGACAAGTATCCACACTTTGGAACCATACATTCTTCGGAGAGAATAGTGTTAGGTCCAAGTAGCTCAACTGCCTTGGTCAAATAAAGGGCTGTGTAAGAAACTGAATTGATCAGTCAGCTACAAGTTGGCAAATCATTTGCTACAGCAACTGAGCAGCGGTTGTTGTCAATCTTGGCTCGTTCTTTGCCCTCTGGTCAAACTGTTCAGCTGGCAGAGTGGAAATATATAATCTGACAGCCACATTACACAGGACAGTGGGAGGGACTGTTCAGCTCAAGATCAGGAGAAAAACGAGAGGCAGAGAGCGAAAAAGCAAGGAAAAGTGATTGTGACTGACCTGAGCAAGGAAACATGAAAAATGGACCCAGTTTAAACAAAGTTATGAGAATAATATCATTTACCTCAACTCCATGTGTGTGATACCATATGCCCATGCATAGAGGCATGAAAGCAAAGAACTGTGCATTTAAAGTACCAACTGGGATTTGCATTTATAAAATCCAAATTTAGCAATGATTAGTAAGCACAAATAGCTGCAAGGCTGGCTGAAGTTGTATCTTCAGGATAGTTCTGATTAAATTGATATGCTGATTATATGGTACTCTATGGTATTATTACAATTTTTCCTGGGCTCTCTTGCTAAGAGTGGCTCTCTAAAAATGAGTTTTAATTGGACTTCTCCCTTATTATAACTCTGAATTAGTTTTGTGATAAAGAATTAGAAAGTATGACATGTGGCGCTGGGCAAGGTTAAGTGCATTTTGGAACTCATTCTGAGTGTGTGTGGTAATGTATATATATATATATATATATATATTATAATATATATATATATATATATATATATCTATATATAATAATATAATATATATATATATATATATATATATATTATATATACATATACATAAACACACACACAACACACACACACACACACACCACAATACTATATAATTTATTATATCTATTTAGATTTTATTGAACTGTATATCTCATATTCGGGCCTGCGTAGCTGGGCCCTGGTAGTTCCTTACTGCATGTTAAAGTTTGCCCCTGTCATTTGTGCCTTTTGGTGGAAAGAACACACTATTGTTGAAATAAAAAAACTGCACAGTTACACATACCTTGATGTGAAAGAAAAGATCTTAAAGACATCACGACAGATTAGGGGGTGTTTGTTTTCAGGGACATACAGTATATATATATAATATATATATATATATATATAGATATATAGATATAATATATATATATATATATATATAATATATATATTATATATATATATTATTATATTATAGATATATATATATATATCCACACACCTATATACC